>NW_006921647.1:5409121-5435430 GCF_000298275.1 Orycteropus afer afer | reverse complement strand
GCCAGCCTTCTGGTCAGCAGTTAAGTGCTTTAGGCACTACACTACCAGAGCTCCCAATGAATTATACTAGAGAACTTATTATTATTCTTGGAGTCACAGTGTGATAGTTGGAGCTGTGTGTCAACTTGGCTAGACCATAATTGTGGTCCAGACTTCCTTAAGGTCTTAGAAAGAATATAGGTAGTTACTAGTGCCTGCTGCATCTGAAAAATTTCTAGAATTTAGATTGCCTGAAAATCCCTGAAATTATCTGTGTTATGTATTTACTCCTAAATTTTTCTCTAAAAAGATACCTCATCAGTCAGAGAATCCTAGTCTTTTCAAAAAGAATATAATGCTTAAAACAGTGGATGCTACCTCAGAAGACAAGGGTTACAGTCCCAGATCTGCCACCAAGACCCAAATAAACAAATTTACTTCACCTCCTCCAGCCTGCCCCAGGTTCCACATTAGGACAATGGAAATGATTATAACACTCTTTACAAAGATGATGTAGGTGTAAGAAAGATAATTCATGAATATCACTCAGCATAGTACCCAGCACATAAGAACTGTCCAATAAATACTAGCTAGCACTCTTATTAATAATCAAATTACACAATATCTTTTGAAGTTGAACCAAAACAATAGCAGCAAGCAAAACGCAGCTATAACTTTAGCTGCAAAAAGTAGACTAGAAAGAATAAGAGATAATATACAGCCATCTGTTCTGACTTACATTTGATTTGAAATATGTAATAGCTGCAAGTAGAGTCTATTAACCATGGGCAGGGCTGTTGTTAATGAGCAATGTGGGCCAAAAATTTTACTGCCTAGGTACAGTGTAGAAAATACTCCATTTTTTATATTGATTTTGAAGTTTATCTTAAAGCTAGATTGACTTTATGTTTACATATTTTGTACTGAAGATAGGTCACTAAGGTCCAGTCTGGCATCTTCTGTGAAAACTGCTTCTTTCAGAAGAGATTATCTCAATCAACAGCAAGACAGTCCCTAATCACTATACTCGAAGAGAAACCTATTTCATAAGAAATGTTTTTCTCTGATCATAGCAACACTTTGAAGACTTCAAACATCAACACAGATTGAGGAAAAAGCATTTCTTTCTGAAATGCTGATTATTCTGAAGCAACCATGCTTCAAAACCCTTCAGTCACTTCAAATGGTTTCAAGTGCACACTGAGAGAGCCCAATTCTAGCTTCTGCACACTGAAAAGAGGTTATAAATGACAATAATATTTCAGGATGAGAGCCTACAACAAAATGCAAATGTCAGAGAAGTATGAGACCATCACTGTCACATATCTGTATGCTTGTTGCATTGTCTTCTAATGCTCTATCTAATGTGGGTTTTGTTTTTAACCAATTTTTAAAAAGAGAGAGAAGAGACCCAACACTCAGGGAGACATTCTCCTCTTCCAAAGGTAGTTGAGTTGAACAGCACCTGTTCTCTGAACCAGGGTGGTACTCCAATTGGTCTAAGATATTTATTTCAAATTTCACTGACTCAGAATTTTGAGTCTCCATCAAAAACTCAGCTTCAAGGCTGCTTCTTGAACATGTACAAAGCTAATTTTCAGCATTTGTGGTTTGGTGCTAAATGATTTTAGGACCTGAGCTCCCAAATCTCTATAGAGTTGTTTTGACTTATATTCTGTATGTCATAACGTCAAAAGAGAAATATGATATGTAAAAGTCAGGGTTCTCCCCTTCTTTTATTATCAAATGATGACAATAAAAGAGTTATAGTAGGAGGAAAGGACACAGGGAAGAGGTAACTATGGGGAGGAAGCGGGAAGAGAGCTATTACATTGTAGGGAATTGCAGTCAATGTCATGAGACAAAATGTGTATGAACTGCTGTATGAAAAATGAATTTGCTCTGTAAACTTTCACCCAAATCACAATAAAACTTAAAAAATGAATTAAAAAAAAGTTACAATAATATAATTCCTTATAATACTAATGAAATGAAAGACTCAAAAGCAAACTACACTCACACAGTCTCATCTATTTATGTGTGTGTGTAGTGCATGCACTGTGCCTTAAGTACTGCATATACCTTTCACATACTGCTGGCTTGTTTCCATTTTTTTAAAATTTTCTTCTACTCCATCATCTAACTTTCTACCTGCTATGGATTGAATTGAGTCTCCCAAAAAAGATATGTTGAAGTTCTAACCACTTCTATCTATGAACATGACCATGTTTGGAAACAGAGTGTTTAAAAATGTTATAAGTTAGGTTGGGGTGAGGTCATACCAGAGTAGGGTGGGTCCTATTCCAATATGAGTGGTGGTGTCCTTATAAAAAAGAAGAAGAGACACACAGAGAACACACAGAGGGAAAAGGAAGCGTGGAACGAGATTGGAGTGATGCATCTACAAGCCAAGGAACACCAAGGATCACCAGTCATCACTTGAAGCTAGGAGAGAAGCATGAAACAGATTCTCTCTCAGAGCTCTCAGGAGGAATTTACATGTCTGATGCCTCAATTTCAGACTACTAGCCTCCAGAATAAAGAAAGAGATTTCTGTTCTTTTAAGCTATCTACTTGGTAGTATTCTGTTATAACAGCTCTAGGAAACTAAAACAGTGTCTAAAATCATTGCTCCCACTTTCTTACTGACCTCACGTCAACAAGCCAATTTTCATTACACCACTGACTCCCTATCTGGTTTCCTTTTTTTTTTTTTAATTAAAAAAAAAATAAACAAAAAAGCAGACTAAAAAAAACAAACCCAACTCACTGCTGTCAAGTCAATTCCAACTAATAGCAACCTCTCCTTGGGTTTCTGAGGTGGTATCACTACAGAAGTAGATTGTCCTATCTTCCTATCAAGGAGTGGCTGGTGGGTTTGAACCACCAGCCTTCTGGTTAGCAGTCAAATGCCTTAGCCACTATGCCACCAGAGCTCCCATGGAAGAGAAGAGAGGGGTGGAAAAAAACAAAAACAAAAACTGAGCATCCTCCTTTCTCCAATAACATTGATGTCAACTTTCTTCTTATTCCAATTCTTCTCCCTAAGGTAGCCCTGCACTCCCTCACTTCCTTCCCTTCATTGCTTCAGAATAGGTACTGAAGACCCACACATATTGAAACTTACATGACAATTAAATGGTCCATGTCCCCAGGAACAGTGTCTTCTATCACAGGGACACTAAAAAAAACACACAAAATACCCCCCACAAGCACCTAAATATAACATATTTTAAGAAAGCAAAGAAGGAGTCTCCCAGGGTAGAAAAATTCAGATTTACACTGTCCATTCCAGCAGCCACCAGTTCTGTGTAACTACCGAGTAATAGAATGTGGTTAATCTGAACAGAGATGTAATGAAAGTGCAGAATATGCACTGAAATATACAAAGATTTAGCATGAAAATAAGAATGTAGCTTTATATTCTTAATTATATGTTAAAGTAATAATATATTGGATATACTGGGTTAAATATATTGTTAGAATTAATTCTGATTGTTTCTTTTTACTCTTTCTACTGAGGCTTCTAGACAACTGAAAATTATAATTTGTGGTTCATATTGTATTTCCATTGCACAGGACAGGTCTTGAGATACCCAAAATAATAACCTTCATAAATTCAGCATTTTAGCGTTAAAGTGCTACATAAATTATATATGAAGATGAATGCAGATAAGTATAAAACCTGTTGGAGTCCAGGCCAACTTATAGTGACCCAATAGGGTTTCCAAGGCTGTACTGTTTACAACAGCAGACTTCCACTTCTTTTTCCCCCAGAGTAGGTGGTAGGTTCGAACCGCCAACCTTCTGGTTAGCAGCCAAGTGCTCAACAACTCTACCACAAGGGTTGTCTAGCTATAAAACAGTGATTCTCAAAGTGTGCTCACCATAATACAAATACAAATTATCATTCCTCACCCCAGACCTACTAAATCTGAACTTATGGGGGGGGGAACAAAATACATACATATATTTGCATCGAGCACCGAGTCAGTTCCAACTCATAGCAACCCTATGTACAATAGAACAAAATGCTAGCTAGTCCTGTGCCAGCCTCACAATCCTTGCTATACCTGAGTCCATTGTTGCAGTCACTGTGGTTGCAGTCACTGTGTCAATCAATCTCGCTGGGGACCTTCCCTTTTTTGCTGACTGTCCACTGTACCAAACATAATATCCTTCTCCAGGGAATGGTCCCTTCTGACAATATGACCAAAGTAGGTGAGATAAAGTCACCTCCAAGGAGCATTCCAGCTACTTTTCTTCCAGGACAGATTTGTTAGTTCTTTTGGCAATCCATAGTCCTTTCAGTAGTCTTCACCAATACCACAACTCAAAAGCATCAACTCTTCTTCGGTCTTCCTTATTCACTGTCCAGCTTACAAATGCATATGAGGATATTGAAACTACCATGGCTTGGGGAAGGCACACCTTAGTCCTTAAAGAGACATCTTTGCTCTTCAGCACTCCAAAGAGTTTTTTGCAGCAGATTTACCCAGTGAAATACATCCTCTGATTTTGTGACTGCTACTTCCATTGATAGGAGCTCTGGTAGTGTAGTGCCTAAGGCACTAGACTGCTAACTAGAAGGCTGGTGGTTCAAACCCACCAGCCACTCCTCAAGGAAGGTTGGGCAATCTACTTCCGTAGTGATACTGCCTCGGAAATCCAAGGAGGGATCACCATGAGGTGGGTCTGACTCCACAGCACATAACAACAAACAACACTTTCATTGGTGTTGATTGTGGAAGCAAGTAATATGGAATCTTTGACAACTTGAATCTTTTCTCCATTTATCATGATGGTGCTTAATGGTCCAGTTGTGAGGGTTTTAATTTTCTTTATGTTGAGGTGTAATCCATACTGCAGACTGTAGTCTGTAATCTTCATCAGTAAGTGCTTCAAGGTCATCTTCACTTTCAACAAGCCAGGTTGTGTCATCTGCATATTGCAGGTTGTTAATGAGTCTTCCTTCAGTCCAGATACTGTGCTCTTCTTAATAGAGTCCAGCTTCTCAGATTACTTGCTCAGCATCCGAAAAACCAAACTCACTGCCACTGAGTTGATTCTGACTCATAGCAACCCCCACTGGGTTTCCAAGGCTGGAAGTCTTTACAGCAGTAGATCACTCAATCTTTCTTCCATGGAGTGCCTGGTGGGTTTGAACTGCTGACCTTCTGGTTAACAGCCAAGTACCTTATCCACTAATATTGTGAAAGGACACAAACTTGACACACTCTCTTCCTGATTTTAAACCATGCAGTATCTCCTTGTACTGTTCAAATGACAGCCTCCTGATTTATGTACAGATTCCTCATGAGCACAATTAAGTGTTCCGGAATTCTCATTCTTCTCAATATTATCCAAAGTGTGTTATGATCCACATAGTCAAATGCTTTTGCATAGTCAATAAAACACAAGTAAACATCTTTCTAGTATTTTTTATTTCAGCCAAGATCCATCTGACATTAGCAACGATATCCCCTGTTCCATGTCCTTTTCTGAATACAGCTTGCATTTCTGGAAGTTCCCTGTCAATATACTGCTACACTGAACACAAATGACCAAAAGCCAGAAGAATTGTGGGATGACACCAAGAGCATCATCCATGAACAAAGCAAAAGGTCGTTAAAAGGACAGGAGAGGAGGAAAAGACCAAAATGGATGTCAGAAAAGACTCTGAAACTTGCCCTCCAATTGAAAGTAGCTAAAGTAAATGGAAGAATCAACAAGATAAAGGAGCTGAATAGAAGATTTCAAACAGCAGATCGAGAAGACAAAGTTATAATGAAATGTGCATAGACCTGGAGTTTGAAAAAAAAAAAGGGAAGAACATGCTCAGCATTTCTCAAGCTGAAAGAACAGAGGAAAAGATTTAAGCTTTGAATTGCAATACTGAAAGATTCCACAGGCAATATGTTGAATGATGCAGGAAGTATCAAAAGAAGATGGAAGGAATACATGGAGTCACTGTACCAAAAAGAATGGGTAGATGATTATCCATTTCAGGAGGTGGCATATGATCAAGAACCAATGGTATTGAAAGAAGAAGTTGAAGCTGTACTGAAAGAATTTGTGAAAAACAAGGCTCTAGGAATTGACAGAATATCCATTCAGACGTTTCAACAAACAGATGCCACACTGCAGGCATTCACTCAGCTATGCCAAGAGATTTGGAAGACAGCTACCTGGCCAATTGACTGGAAGAGATCCATATTTGTACCCATTCCAAAGAATTTGTGCCACAGAATGTGGGAATTATCGAACAATACATTGATATCACACACAAGTAAAATCTTACTGAAGATAATTCAAAAATGGTTGCAGCAGTATATTGACAGAGAACTTCCAGAAATGCACACTGGTTGCAGAAAGGGACATGGAGTGAGGGATTATCATAGCTGATGTCAGACAGATTTTGGCTCAAAGCAAAGAATAGCAGAAAGATGTTTACTTGTGTTTTATTGACTACCCAAAGGCATTCAATTGTGTGGATCATAACAAATTGTGGATAACATTGAGAAGATTGGGAATTCTAGAACACTTAATTATACTCATGAGGAACCTGTACATAGACCAGGAGGCTGTCATTCCAACAGCACAAGGGGATACTGCATGGTTTAAAATCAGGAAGGGAGTGTGTCAGGGTTATATCCTTTCACTGTACTTATTCAATCTGTATGCTGAGCAGATAATCCAAGAAGCTGGAGTATATGAAGAAGAGCATGGAATCAGGATTGCAAGAAGGCTCATTAACAGCGTGAGATATACAGATGACACAACTTTGCTTGATGAAAGTGAGGATGACTTGAAGCACTTAACTGATGAAGATTAAAGACTACAGTCTGCAGTATGGATTACATCTCAATATAAAGAAAACAAAAAGCCTCACCACTGGACCAATAAGCAGCATCACAATAAATGGAGATAATATTAAAGTTGTCAAAGACTTCATTTATTATTTGGTTCTGCAATCAATGTCAATTGAAGCAGCAGTCAAAACATCAAAAGACATATTGCATTGGGCAAATCTCTTGCAAAAGACCTCTTTCAAGTATTGAAGAGCAAAACTGTCTCCTTAAAGACTAAGATGCACCTGACCCAAGCCATGGTATTTTCAGTCACCTCATGCATGAGAGAGCTGGACAACGAATAAGGAAGACCAAAGAATTGATGCTTTTGAGCTGCGGTGTTGGCAAAGAATTCTCAAAGTACCATGGACCGTTAAAAGAACTAACAAGTCTATCTTGGAAGAAGTGCAGCCGGAGTGCTTCTTGGAAGTGAGAATGGCCAAACTTCATCTCACCTACTTCCATCATGTTGTCAGAAGGGATCATTCTCTGGAGAAGGATGTCATGCTTGGTAAAGTGGAGGGTCAATGGAAAAGGGGAAAGCCCTCAACAAAATGGAGTGGCATAGTGGCTGCAACGATGGGCTCAGATATAGTAGGGATCATGAGGCTGGCACAGGACTGGGTGGTGTTTTATTCTGTTTTACATAAGGTTGCTATGAGCTGGAAGTGACTCGATGGCACATAACAACAACATACTGCTACAATCATTTTTGAATTGTCTTCAGCAAAATTTTACTTGCTTGTGGTATAAATGATATTGTTTGATAATTTCCACATTCTTTTGGATCTCCATTCTTTGGAATGCATACAAATATGGATCTCTTCCTGTAAGTTGGCCAGGTTCCAAGTCTCTTGGCATAGACCAGTAAGTGCCTCCAGCATGGCATCTGTTTGTTGAAACATCTCAATGTATTCCAACAATTCCTGGAGCCTTGTTTTTCACCATTTCCTTCAGTGCAGCTTTGACTTCTTCCTTCAATACCATTGGTTCTTGATCATATACCACCTCTTGAAATAGATGAACATCAACCAAGTATTTTTGGCATAGTGACTCTGTGTATTCCTTCCATTTTCTTTTCATGTTTCCTGCATCCATCAATATTTTGCCCAAAGAATCTTTCAGTACTGAAACTCAAGGCTTGATTTTTTTTTTTTTTTTTTCCAGTTCTTTCAGCTTGAGAAATGTCAAGCACGTTCTTCCCTTTTGGCTTTCTAACTCTAGGTCTTTGCACTTTTCACTGCAATAACTGACTTTGCCTTCTTGCACTGCTCTTTGAAATCTTTTGTTCAGCTCTTTTATCTTGTCTTTTCTTCCATTAGTTTTAGCTACTCTCTGTTCAAAAGCAAGTTTCAGAGTTTCTTCTGACATCATTTTGGTCTTTTGTTCCTTTCCTGTCTTTTTAATGACCTTTTTTCTTTCTTCATGGATGATGTTCTTGAAGTCATTTCACAATTCATCTGGTTTTCAGTCACTGGTATTCAATGTGTCAAATCTATTCTTCAGATGGTCTCTAAACTCAGGAGGGATATAATCAAGGTCATACTTTGGTTCTCATAGACTTGTTTTAATTGTCTTCAGCTTCAACTTGAACTTGCATTTGAGAAACTGATGGTCTGTTCCACAGTTAGCTCCTGGCCTTTTATTGGCTGAAGATACTGAGTTTCTCCATCACCTCTTTCTACAGATGTACTCAATGTGATTCCTGTGTATTCCATCTGGCAAGGTCCATTTGTATAGCCACCATTTATGCTATTTGAAAAACGGTATTTCCAATAAATAAGTCATTGGTCTTGCAAAATTCTATCATGTGATCTGTGGCATCATTTCTATCACCAAGGCCATATTTTCCAACTAACAGTGATTCTTCTTTGTTTCCAGTTTTCGCATTCTAATCACCAGTAATAATCAATACATATTGATTGCATGTTTGGTCAATTTCAGACTGGAGAAGTTGGTAAAAATCTCCAATTTTCTCATCTTTGGTTTTGGTGGTTGGTACATAAATTTGAATAACATACTATTAACTAGTCTTCCTTGCAGGCATAGGGATATTATCCTATTACTGACAACATTGCACTTCAGGATAGATCTTGAAACATTTTTTGTCATGATGAGGTCCACACCATCCCTCTTCAATTTTTTATTCTCAGCATAATAGAGATACGATTGTCTGATTCAAAATGGCCAAAACCAGTCCATTTCAGCTAATGCTTAGGATTTTGATTTTTGTGAGTTCCAATTCATTTCTGACAACTTCTAATTTTTCTATATTCATACTTCATACTTCTATGTTCCAATTATTACTGGACGTTCACAGGTGTTTTTTCCCATTTTGAGTCATGCCATGTAGCTGTTTCTTCCCATTTTGAGTCATGCTACATACATCAGAAAATGGAGGTCCAGAAAGCTGTACTCCAGCTATGTGATTAAGGCGACCCTGCATTGAGGAGGCGGCTCCTCCCCAGTCATATTTTGAGTGTCATCTCACCTGAGGGGCTCATCTTTCAGCATTGTACCAGAAAATGTTTCTGGGTATTCATCAAGTTTTCCAGTAATCTATCAGACAGTGTTTCACTGCTATTCATAAGGTTTTCACTGGCCAATACTTTGAGAAATGAATGACTCCTTTCTTCTTCTGAGTCTGTCTTAGTCTGAAAGCTCCACTGAAATCTGTCCACCATGGGTGACTCTGCTAGTATCTGAAATACTGGTTGCATTGCCTCCAGCCCCCCAGCAACATGCAAGCCACCACAGTACAAGAAAATGGCAAATGAGTGATGGATATATAGTTATAGTTATAGATATGTAATTGTAACTATGCTATTTTTGATGCAAAAAATATATATTATATGTTTTTTTTTTTTCAAATAGGACAACACCCTTGTACCTTAGTTTCCTATGCATGCTATGCATGTAATATGTGTTATTACATTATTTACCTGAGCACATTATATGCAGATATGGTACATATTTAATTCTATAAATATATGTAATTATTAATAAATATATCATATATAATAGATTTAAATAAATCTATATAATTATATTTAGAAAAAAATGCTTCCAAAAGTATTGGAAATAACATTTAAACATGCCTATGATCTAACTCCAAAGCAACTTGGTCTTTATCATAACCAAGAAAAACAAACCTAGAGCCATAGACCCAATTCTAACCTATGGTGATGCCATGTGTTACAGAGTACAATTTTTCCACAGGGTTTTTTGTCTATAATCTTTGTGGAAGCAGACTGCCAGGCCTCTCTTCTGCAGCACCAATGGGTGGATTTGAACAGTCAACCTTTAGGTTAGTGGTCAAGTGTAAACTGTTTGTTGTTGTTGTTGTTCTGGTTGTTGTTATTTTGCTATGTGCCATCGAGTCGGACCTGACTCATAGCGACCCCTCCTTGGGTTTCCGTGGCAGTATCACTATGGAAGATTGCCCCCTCTTTCTTCCGAGGAGTGGTTGGTGGGTTTGAACCACCAGCCTTCTGGTTAGCAGTCAAGTGCCTTAGGCACTACGCTACCAGAGCTCCTGTTTGTACCACTCCAAATCCCATATTGAGCACAAAGACAAGAAATGCCTGCTACTAAGTACTGAACATCATCAGATTTCTTCAGTTGTATAGGATCAGGCATACTAACACTACCTGTTGGGTGCTATGAAAAACTCTACTTTTTTTAACCCATAGGAAATATCCAATGGGGAAGGATAAAGAAGTGCTAAGACTGAAACGAAAAGAATATTAAAATGGTTTTCCAAGTTCTAACATATATATCCACAAGATGAAAAACCATACACATATTCTTATAGCTCTGTTTCACTGCTATTAGTTTAAGTTGAAAGAGAAAGGAAAATCCAAAGACAAATGCATTTAATTTGAGATAATAGATAATTTGGAAATAGAAATGTAAGGAAAATATACATAAATAAAGAGAGAGAAGGATATAAAGAAGAAAAGGAAAGTATATGTAATGATCAACCCATTTCCATGTGTGTTTTTACACACACACACACATATTTGTACACATACCATCATAATACCATATTTTGTCAATACTAAGGTAAGTATTGTTTACATTTTTACATATTTCTGAAATCAGGATGTGTCTTACAAATTATGTTGTTAAATTTGATGAAATTTGGTATTTTTATTTCTATTCTTGAAATCTCATTTCCAAACACAACAATCCAGCTGATATTTTGTTTTAATTTTAGTTGAAAATTTAAAATTTTAAATATTTTAAAATTTAATTAAGTTTGCTAGTGTTTAGGCTATTTGCATTACTTAAAGTTATTTAATAGCTATAGATTATTTTAAAAATAGAGAAAATTACACTCATTGAAATCCTGTATAGATCAACTAGTCATTTAATTTTTTCTCTCGCCTAGTATATTGTATGCTAACCAGGATTAATATGAAAAATTAAATAAGCAGAGGCTTCCAGTCTTATATTCTATGAATTCTTGTGAAGCTGTAACTGCTCCACAAAGGACTTAATTGTCAACACCACCCCCCTGTCAAAAACTATTCCTCCTTGCATCAAGCTACTGTACATTTTATAGGCAAGCATTATGATTTAGAACTTCTTGTTTAATGTGGCTACTGCAGGCACTAGTGGCAGATCATGCATTTCAAGACACCAGTTTCCATATTGATACCAGCAACTGCAATTATGTAAGTTAACAATACGATGAAGGAAGAAAATTTTTCCTTAGGCTCAATTTAACGTTTTATATTTCCCAATATAATCATCTATGCAGAGATGCTACCTGTCCTTCTCTATCCCTTTTGTTATTTTATATATCAATCATTTTTCTTTCTCTGCTACCATTTAAAGGAAATAATAGGAGACTTCCCGATTTTTCTTAATCTAGATTCTAGACCAAGCAAATCATATCTTCTTCCTTTAGCTCTTCTTATTTTCACTGCCCTTTCTGAACTTATCTGCTTCTGCTCTGCCTTCTCTGAAATTATATGAGTAGCAACAAGGAAAGCAATCACGGCAAGGATAGACTGATTTGTGTTCTAAGATCTTCATTTTTTCCTAAGTCACTCTAAAGTGTGTTTAATATACCTGATGATATATGCATGTATCTGTGTGTATATACATTTTAACACTGCTACTCTCTGAAAGATGCTGCAATGGAGCCACATGCTAATAGCATCTAAATCTTTTTCATTGAAAGACTACAGCTATGTGGAAGGCAGCTATGCTCACCAGTATAGCACAAATGCTCTAAAAGGCTATAGTTAATTTGGAAAAGCATCTGTTTTCAAGGGAAGATGAGATTATTCTTTCCAATACACTTTTCTTTGGCCATGGCTCCCCTTTATAAAGATACAGTTTAGTTGCCAATGATAAAAAAGGATGAATGAATTAGACCTCATCACTGGCCTTACTCAGAAAGACCATACAAAGTTAGGTTTCCTTTGAAGTTTGCAAGATCCAATAGTATAGTAATATATCTCTAGATCTTAGCATAGCATACTGGCAACATGACAGCAAAATGTTACATCTCTGTCTATGCAATGTTAGTTAGCATATACAATACAATTCAACATTAGCACATTCCCAGTGCCATGTCAATAAGGGAACCTTTAATGGAATTCTAAGTAGAAATGGGAATTTCTTTTTTGTGGCTCAAAAATGTTAATTTCCTACTTGACTTTCAATATATTGAAATTCATTGTGGTTACAGAGAAAAATTTTACTCTAAAAGGTCTGACCTATTTTTAGAAAATTACCCTTGAACAAAAGTAATGTGTCTAAATCCAATTAATATTTTTCAACCCTGATCTAAAAGGACCAAGAGCAGGTCGAGGTCCAGAATTTAAGCCAAATGATATTCAGTAGTTCAGAATGAAGGATGAGGGCCAAGCTATGGTGCCTGGGTCCCGTGTCTACAGTGCAGGTATTTGATGGTTAGGTGAGGAGCAGGCATTGGGCACTAACCTCCTCCTCCATATTTAGAAAACACTCTCTTCTTTGCTGTATTCCAGGACACTTCCCTTGGTTCACTCAAGGCCCTTGGACAAGTCCTTAGTTGCCCTCACAGTACCATCTCCTCCACCTACATTGTGATGCTAGACTCAGTTGGGCTACCCTGTCCTCCTCCCACCTTGAGCTCTACTGGCAGAAATGGCTACCTGATGTGATCATCTAATCCATTTTGCCTTCTTCTTGGACATGAAGCCATCACACATCCAGCCTCTCTACAATGAGGAATGTTCACGGGGCTAAGATCCCTTCAGGAGAAAGCCTAAGTGTGATTCACCATTTCTAAGACTGGCCCTTGAAAACCTCCCCCTGTGATCCTCCATGCTCTTTTACTCTCTGCTAGCTAGACACCCATACCCAGGTCATCCCTGAAAGCAATGTGCTGAAGACTGCAGAGCTTCCTGAGACCTGATTTCCTGGATGGCTGCACAGAGAGTTTATACTGCAAATCAGGAACACATACACTGGATTTTATATGAGAAAGAAATTTCAACTATAATTCACTGGTTTTGTGGGGTTTATCTATTATTGTAGCTACTATCTTTTGCTGTTAAATCTCAAATGTATATATAAGTATTCCAAATCTATACTCTTAACTTTAGAATCAATATTCTAATTTCTTCCATCTCCTTCACCAAATAACTCCTATTATTTTCCAGGAATTATCCCCTGCACTCCCTAGTCTGTGTTAGACTGTTCCATTATGTCTCTGAAGCACCTTTTTTTCCACAGTGTATCGGGACTATCTGTATAGCCATCTGCATCCCCAACTCAAAGGTGAAGTTTGTGAGACTGTGTTTTTAATCTCCCTATCTTCTGGTCCCAGTTACCACTCAGGAATAATCTCTTGTTAGAACAGATGAACAAATATAAAGGAATTAGGACTCATCATATTAAATATATGAAGGGCCAAAGGTGGTGTGATAAAAATTTGTAAAATAATGAAAGGTATGGAAGCTGAATGGGGGATATTTTAAATTAATCCTTAGAAACACAGAATTAAATAGAAACTCAGGTTGAATGAAGAATTTTAAAGTTTCAAGGACAAACAAAAGGAGGCTTTACTGAGCAGTTAGTAAACTTGAGGATATAAAAGAAGTTTGTAAAAAGTTACTGAAGAACACATGGTCTATTTTAAAGTACTGCCCAAACCTCTGAGACTGATCATGCAGGGAAAATAGGCCAATCCTGTTGCCATCAACTCTGACTCATAGTGACCCCATGTGTTTTAGAGTAGAAAAGTGCTCCGCAGTTTTCAATGGCTAATTTCTCAGAAGTAAATCACCAGGCCTTTCTTCGAAGTTGCCTCTGAGTGGACTTGAACTGCCAAACTCTGAGTTAGCAGTGGAGCATGTTAACCATTTGCAACATCCAGGAACTCTCAGAAGAACTACTTTACCAGAAAACATCCTTTAGATGGATCCTTAGAGGATAAGAGACATTTAAAGCATCTCTTTGTAAAAATGTCAAAATCACTGTTTAACACCTTACACTGTGGTTGCCTCATGTTTTACCAGCTCACATCCTAGTGACAATTCATCCTGAGGCTGGACCCCGCTGTGCAGCAGCATCTAGAGCACCCATGCAGAGCTCAAGTGGGAGGCAGGCAACCAAAGTGGAGCAAGAAAACAATCCAGAACTTTCTAGTGCATCATTTACAGTTCCCTCATCTCGCTGCATACAGCATTTTCCTGTGCACACTAAGGAAAAGCCATTACAAAACCCATGTACGACTTCCAGAAATAACCAGCATTCTCACTCTACTTCCAAGACATTTCTTCCCTCCACACCTGGGAAAACCCACATAAAGAATAACTGGTCTAATCAAAAGTTTGTCTATTTCAGTGACTTTTATTTACTCTATAAAAACTAACTTTAAAAATACAGATCATAAATGATAGTTGGTTTTGTTCGTTCTTGACCTTTGAATTGCTTTCACTGGCTCAAGACATTTAACTTTCATTTGAAAAGATGTGAGGGATCTAAAGGGAAATAAAACATGAAACAGCCATTTCCCTTTTATGGAAACAATAGTTAACCTTTAACTTAGAACTTTACTTAAAAAGATTTAAAAGTACCACACTTACCTGTACCTGGGATATAGTTAAAGGGTATCGGAATAATATCCAGGTCACACCTTCACTGCAAGGGGGAATAGTAAGAGAGCCTTCATACACCCAATAATCTCGCAGCAGAGGGTCTGTATGACAAAGGAAATATGTCATGAAATGGCAAGTTAATTAATAATAACATTAAAGCCTTCAATTATAATTTTCAAAATTTACAAACTGTCCAAATGGTGCAACTTCACATTGATGTCACCTTTAAGCTAAAGCTTCACATATTTCTTCTTAAACTAATCATCATGGAGGAACTAATCAATGAAAAACATGACGAATCATCTTTCTATTATTTACAGTGATTTCTATCAATGAATTACTAATCCATTAAATATGGCAAAAGAGATGGATAGCTGAAAGGACAGATGAACATATATATCAACTTTAGTTACATTAATAAAAATGGATCCATATTATTCTTTACCCATATTGTAGGATTTACCTGAGTGATTCAAACCTAAACCATTGCCACTGAGCTAATTCTGACTTGTAGCAATCCTGTAGATTCATTACTATTTATTAAATGCTTACCACGTGCCAGGCACTGTTCTAAGCCTTTCATGTTAGTTCATTTAAACTTTACGGCAAACCAGTAAGAGATATGCTATTATTTTTTCAGACAGGAAAATGGAATCACAGAAAGAGTGTGTAATTTGCCCAAAGTCACTCCGCTAATAATTAACAGAGGCAGGATTTGAATCCACACAGTATGACTTCAAAACCGGTGTTTTTAACCATTCTGAACTAGCTACCTCTATGTTGATTATTCACCAGCAAAGTATTAAGACTATATGATGATATGAAATCATATATAGAACCATATTCATGAAATCAGTTAGCTTTACTTTAGAAGGATTCATGATTAAGTATGTGTAAATACTCAAGATACAGCAAAAAACTGGTTTGTTGTAGAGCAATTTAAATTTAGAAAGTAGAAGATACAATGCATCAACCCATTTTGTTTTGTTTGAAATATTATGAAACAGCACATAATTTAGACAGAAATATGTGGAAGAACAAAATTTTATGCAAAATAACCTACAATTCAAATCATATTATGTGGAATTTATGCACAATTCTTAACTGCACAGGAATATATTAACAACTAGAATAATACCCAAATAAGAGTAGCACTACAAAGAGGTAAACTTACAAAACTAGACAAAGTTTATTTCATCATAGAGATTTATGAGAACTTCACTAATCAATCTTAGAAATATGCCAAGGTTATTTTATTATGCTGGTGGTTCACACAGAGGTAGTAATATTTTACATATGATAAACCTAAGAAAATTCATCAATTAAGAGAACTAGTGGCAAAGTGTTTCCTTATTATTTCAGAAAATTTACTCCCCTATTTAGAGAAACCTGAAACTATTACCTGCTACAGAAAATTTATATGAAAATTTTATTAGCAGTTAACATATACCTATATATTATCCTCCAAGGAGCTCTGGTGACATAGTGGGTAAGGCATTTGGCTGCTAACCAGAAGGCTATGAGTCAGAATCAACTCGATGACAGTGGGTTTTACATATATATATATATATATATATATATATATATATACACACACATACATACACATATATATCCTGAAAGAGCTCTAGTAGTATAGTGGTTAAGGCATTTGGCTGCTAACCAAAAGGTCAGTGGTTTAAACTCACCAACTGCTCTGTGGAACAAAGATGAGGCAGTCAGCTTCCATAAAGATTTTTAGCCTTGGCAACCCAATGGGGGTCACTATGAGTCAGAACTGACTCAATGGCTGTGAGTATACATATTCTGAGGAAAATAATGTGGTTATGTCCACAAATAAAGTGTACCTTATGCATCTGATGAATACTTACCTGGTAATAAAGTGTTAGGATTAAAGCAGGGTATTATTTTGGTCTTCCCCTGGGGGAGAAAAAAAAAAGATCCCAGGTTAACATGAAATTTCCAAATTCTTAGAATAAAAAGTTTATTAAGAACAAAAATCTATATTGAAGATTGAAGGTTACTCTGGATAATATCATCCTGTCCCACAGATGTGTGGCTTTCTCATTCTGTCTTCTCACTGGTGTAACACTGGCTGGTTCCAAGAAGATACCGTCACCATCACTCTATGGCTTCCTTTTTTTTCCTGCTACTGAAGATAGATTATTCCTGTAATTCTTGGTGGGAAGCTGACAAATGGTGTCTTTCTGTCCTAGGTCAGCTACTTTATCTGTTCCCAGCACATCCATACTTGAGCCTCAGTATAAAAAGCCCAAACTCTGGCTCAGGGAACTTTTAAAATAACTTTTGTCCTCCTGCTTGGATCTCAGCTCCTAACCTCCTTGGCATTACAACTTGGCTCTCAACTTCTTGTCTTGTCTCATTTAGATTTGGTAATTCAGTTCTAGACTTAATTCCACTCTATTCAACCAGGGAGCAGTATCTAATACTAGAATGAAAATATTCAGTTCCAATCAACTTTTATAAAAGGTCAATTAAATTTAAAATATTTGTACCATTTTTCAACAATTGACATTTAGAACACTATAAATTGACACATTCATTATTTCAAATACCAAGCCAAACTCACTGCCATCGAGTCGGATCCAACTCATGGAGATCCCTCCTTGGGTTTCCGAGGCAGTATCACTATGGAAGTAGATTGCCCCAACCTTTCTTCTGAGGAGTGGCTGGTGAGTTTGAACTGCCAACCTTCTGGTTAGCAGTCAAATGCCTTAGGCACTGTGTCACCAGAGCTTCCACTTAAATTGCACATGCCTTATAGGCAGACATACCTGTCATGTTAGTGGGATGTCTCCTATAGAATTACTCTACAGGTACAGATGCAATAGGGAAAATCATCACATAAATTCTGTCTCTTCCTTATTTCCAGGCACTGTTTTACACATTTAAGAATTCAGCTTACTTTCCCATTACTCATGTCCTATCAGCTACAGAAATATAGTGAATTTTCTCAGCCTATTTCTATTAGACAAATATCAATCAAATGTGTCCTCACCCTCTTTTCATCAGTTCCTTCTGATTAGTAGTGTAGGGCTTCCCTCAGTAGCTAGGTTCAGTCTGAGCCCACTCAGGAGATCTTCAGGGGAGGTTCTTGCTGGCTCAAAATGCCCTGGGCTTATGCCTATGTGCAGCAAATCAGACTCCAATCCCCAGACCGACCTCAGTATTGGCTTTCCATCATTAGATCCCTTTCCGTCAAGCAAGTTCAGCACTTATGCTGTATCCCCAGTAGCCACAAAGAATTAAATTAATTCTCCCAAGGCCTCTCATATTCAACTGACTCATGTGAGATTAAAGGAATTCCTTATAGTTGAACTGGGCCTCCCAGTGATGCTGGGCCATATCACTACACAGTTATATTGTCCTAAAGCACCTTCTCTGGGCTGTTATAGCTCCTGTGTACTTGTTATGTATATATACAGTCATGCATCACTTAATGTGCATGATACATTCTGTGCAATAGTGATCTGGACATGGTGCAAACATGCTTAAATCACAAGCAATAGCATTCATTGATTTTCCACCTTTGTGTTGTTTAATAACCTGTTTCACTTTCCGATCAAGATGTCTCCTTTGCCTCTTGGTGCTATCACTAACACTGGTTTTGCTGGATTTCGGAGCCATGACGCATTTCAAGGTAATATTTTTAAAAGAAAATTAAACAGAGAGGTAATTCTATAACACTCAAGAGTTGCACAATACATGAGATTGAATGCTGCTGCTTACACTGTTTGTAGCATAAATTGGTATACAATAAACTTTTTATTTGTAAGTAGGGAAAGTTCATATTAAAATAACAATAGAAAGTTCTGTACAATACATTAAGCCAGTAATATAGGCATTTATTATGACTATCAAGACATATATATTGTTGATTACTATACCATTATACAAGGAGCTCTGGTAGTGTAATAGTTGAAGCATGTGGCTGCTAACTAAAAGGTCAGCGGTTCAAACCCACCAACTGTTCCATGGAAGAAAGATGAGGCAGTCTGCTTTCATAAATATTTACAACCTTGGAAAACCAATGGGGGTTGCTATGAGTTGGAATCAATTCAATGGCTTTGAGTTTGATATTTTGGTTTAGTACTATTATATACTGTGTAATGGTTCAAACCAAACCTGTACCATTATATGCCAGGCAGCTCAATCGCTCTGTATACAAGAGACATGAGATACACATGCTGCATGTAGGAAGCTGTTATATTCACTATGACCAGTTATATTCTCTTTGTCTGCCTCTCTGATCAATATTTCTGAACTGTATTATAATCTTTTAAGACCACAGACATACATGCTGTCAGACGTTGCCTAAATAGATGTTATGTGGCACATGACTGTGTGTGTATGTATGTGTGTGTGTATATATATATACATATACATGCATATGTATATATGTGTATACAGGTGTATATATATGTAGTTTGAAACATATGTAACTGAAATATATATATATATATCATTGAAATATATATGTAACTGAAATAAATACATAATTTGATATGTGATTTTAAGCATGTAATATATATAATTTGAAATATGAACACATATTGTTTGTTTCATTTAATCAGCTTTCCTGTAACCAGTGGGCAGAAAAGAATTAACTCAGAAGGCCCGAGTTGCTCAAACTCTGAAACATTTCAAAGACAGGTTTGTCCTCAGAACTGGGAGATGACCTCTGATTCCTTGGAATATTCTGTCTAATGAAAGTATTTTTGTAAGCCTGTCCTAGTTTGACTAGTAAAGTTTATCTTGACATGATTATGGTTAAAACCTGCTTAAGCTCTTGGTGGAGTGGCTGGATTCTGAGTAGGTGCAGTCACTCACATGGAGTTCACTATATGACTGATCACCAGTGAAAACCCTGGACACCAAGCTTGCATGACCTTTCCTGCTTGGTAACACTCTGTACGTGTTGTCACATTTCACTGCTGGGAGGATGAAGTGGGTCCCCATGCAACTCCATTGGGAGGGCCATGCCTGGAAGCTTATACCAGATTTCTAATGAACTTCTGCCCATGTGTCTTTTCCCTTTGCTGATTTTGATCTGTATCCTCTCATTGTAATAAACCGTAACCATGAGTTTAACAGCTATTCTGAGACCTAGCAAGTCCTCTGACACACCAGTGTTTTTATTTTCTTTTAAATAATGACTTACTTTATACTGAATATCCTGGAGAATTTCAGTCACAGCCTTCAGGCCTACATGTTCTTTTCCTATCTGAAATACAAAGCACAAACCACAACCATAAATTTTTTAAATGCTTATTTTTACTCAAAGTTACTAACAAAGCAAAGATTCTAGCCTACCTGAAAGTCCTCCTTGAGGAATAATTAAATGATCTTTTCATTAACAACCAAATTAACGTCTACTAAAGATAAATTAAAGTTGTAACAGAAACTAATACATAAAATATTAAATATGTAATGTCCACGAATCCATTCTAAATTCTTCTACAAGAAGAAGAAGATTAGGTCTTACTCCTGTTCTGTGTCTAATGTGTATGAAGTCTAAAATTAGAGGCACTCAGTGTGAGTAAATAGAGGAGTCTGAAAACAGAGACTTAACTATATCTTAAAGTCTTGACATGAGTCTAGAATTCATGTTGAATTTTAAAGTTGCCTTTTCTAAAAATAGCAGGTTCTCTAAATTTGATGTTGACCTAACCATATGCCCTAAAGGAAACATTCTTTTCCTCTGAGGTCTGGCAAATGCAGGATATCACAGTCTGTTCTCAGAGAATATTTTCACTGTGGCCAAAGAGATGCAAGATGAGGTAGCTTATGCCAGCAGGGTCTTGGTGCACATCATTATCAATAAATCTTTACAACAGACTTAGGAACAGGGATGATTGAGGAAACAATTTTAATAGCCGGTTTCCAGAAAAACCTGTCCTGTTATTGTCCTGGGACCATCCTGTAATAAACTAAAGCGCACGTACTTTAACCAGTCATGTAATCCCACTTATGTGTTATCTACCTATCCCTGATAATTTCCCGTTTTTAGATATCCTAACTTTAACTCCCCTGATTGTCTTTCAACCAGTTATTATTTTGTAGCTTTTAGTTCCTACTCTAATTGTACACAAATATTATCTTCCTCATTCTCCATTAGACCGGCTGCTTTCACTATGAATTTGGATGTTTTCCTGGTCCCAATAGTCTGTGGACTTTCAAAAAAATGTCTCAATGTTACTTTTACAGAGTGTGTGTTTTCACTCTAGGATAAATACATTAATAAAATACGTGATATAAAATTATCAAGGGCATTTTAGCAATTAAAGATATTCAGTACATGTCCAAATCCTTTCATTTTTACCTTTAGCATTTACAGATTAGTGTTACAGAGATTTGCTCAATATTGACAAATTTGTATTAACTCAGAAAAGAGTACATGTTGTTTCATATGTTAAAATCACCAAAATCAGGACACATTTCTTGAGTACCACTAGACATAATCCTGTAACTACCATATTTATCTTTAGATAAATAAGAATATGCTGTTCACAGCTTCTGTTTTAAAAACATTATATATTTTTAGCATGTAAAATGCTCCAAAGAAATCTGAGAATTTAAAAAAAAAAAAAAAAAAAGTCTGATATTAAGTATTCTTGACTTGAACTTTAAAAATTGCAAGTGGAATCTGATTTCCACATTTCAACCAGCATTCAATGATTCCAGGATCACTGAGCAGAGTAATAGCAGAGATAACTTACAACCTCGCATGAGCAATCCTTGTTATCATTAGCTTTTTCTCTCCCGCACACATTTTTGCAGAATGACCTACAAAGAGCCAGAGTAGCTGTCAGCATGTTCACATTCTCTGTCTCCCTCAACGTTAACCAACTGTGACATACGCTAGGTGAAAATGTATCAAAGGAAAAAAGATAAGAAACTTACACAATCTAAGATAAGCCAATCAGTTCAAAATAATTAAGAGTTTAATGATTTTCCAAGTATTTGCAAATCCTGAGATAAACTCTTCAGAGAAAATGAATTCTCAGAAGTTAAAAGTAAAAGAAACAAAACACCTCAGGTAAATGGGCTGTTGTTCTCAAAAAGCCTTCCTTGGATCTCCAGCAGAAATAGATTTCTCTTAGTTTTATTGATTTTACCATAATTTAGCATGTGGACACTAATAGACATCTACACTTGTGGACTATTATCATTTCATGCATCTTCTGTCAGATCATAACCTCTGTGACAAAAAGTTCACATCTGTTCACAGGCTGTTCATATAATGGATGGTTCAGGAGCAAGATCATTTGCACTGGATAGCCAGGGATTCTGATCTTGAACCTGCCACTTTTTAGCCTTCAACAAGTTTACTTAATCTCTGTGCTCTTCAACTTCCTCATGAGCAACCTCGCTCATGTGAGGTTGCAAGTTATCTTACAACCTTATCTATAGGGTGTTGTTGTTTAAAAAAAAAAAAAAAAACTCACTGCCGGTTAGTCAGATCCGACTCATGGTGAACCCTTCTTGGGTTTCCAAGGTGGTATCACTACAGAAGTAGATTGCTCAATCTTCCTTCTGAGTGGCTATGGGTTTGAACCACCAGCCTTCTGGTTAGCAGTCAAATGTCTTGGGCACTATGCCACCAGAGTTAGGTGTCTTCAAGTCGGTTCCAACTCATAGAGACCCCATGTACAACAGAACAAAACACTGCCCAGTCTAGTGCCGGCCTCACAATCCTTGCTATGCTTGAGCCCATCATTGCAGCTAGTGTGTCAATCCATCTTGTTGATGGTCTTCCCTTTCTTCACTGACCCTCTACTGTGTCAAGCATGACATCCTTCTCCAGGGAATGGTCCCTTCTGACAACCTCGCATGAATAATCTTTGTTATCATTAGCTTTTTCCCTCCCACACACATTTTTGCAGAATGACCTACAAGGAGCCAGAGTACCTGTCAACATGTTCACATTCTCTGTCTCCCTCAACGTTAATCAACTGTGACATATTCTAGGTGAAAACGTATCAAAGGAAAAAACAGGTGAGATGAAATCTGGGCTTTTTTTTTTTTTTAAGAGTTTGTTTTACATTCAACGTTGCATGTACATTTAGTTTCACTCCCCAGAAGTCTGGCCATTTTCGTTTCTAAGGAGCATACTAGCTGCGCTTCTTCCAGGACAGATTTGTTCATTCTTCTGGCAGTCCATGGTATTTTCACTATTCTTCCCCAACAGCACCATTCAAAGCCATCAACTGTTCTTCCATCCTCTTTATTCATTGCCCAGCTTTCACACACACATGACACTACTCAAAATACCATGGCTTGGATCAGGTGCATCTTAATCTTTAAAGTAATATCTTTGCTTCTTAACACTTTAAAGATGTCTTTTGCAGAAGATTTTCCCAGTACGGTATGATGTCTGATTTCCTGACTACTGTCTCTATGGACACTAATTGTGTATTCAGGTAAAATGAAATCCCTGATAACTTCAATCTTTTCTCCATTTATCATTATATTGTGTTTTGGTCCAGTTGTGAGGATTTTTGTTTTCTTTATGTTGAGGTATAAATCCATACTAAAGACTGTAAGCTTTTATCTTCCTCAGTGATTCAAATCATCCTCACTTTCAACAAGCAGGGTTATGTCATCTGCATATTATAAGTTGTTAATAAGTCTTCCTCCAATCCTGATGCCACGTTCTTCTTTATTTTAGTTCAGCTTTTCATTATTTGCTCAGAATCCAAATTGAGTAAGTATGGTGAAAGGATACAATCCTGACACACCATTCCTGATTTTAAATCATGTAGTATACCCTTGTTCTGTTCAAATGACAGCCTCTTGGTCTATGTACATGTTCCTCATGAGAACAATTAAGTGCTCTGAAATTCCTATTCTTTACGATGTTATCTATAATTTGTTATGATCCACACAGTCAAATGGCTTTGCATAGTCAATAAAACACAGGTAGACGATTTTCTGGTACTCTTTCCTTGTAGCTAAGATCCATCTGACATCAGCAGTTATATCCCTTACTCCGCATCCTCTTTTGGATCCAGCTTGCATTTCTGGAAGTTCCCTGCCAATATATTGATGCAACTGTTTTTTAATTACCTTCAGCAATATTTTACTTGTACATGATATTATAATATTGTTTGAAACTTTCCACATTCTGTGGATTACCTTTCTTTGGCATGGGCACAAATAATGATCTCTTTCAGTCAACTGGCCAGCTAGCTGTCTTCCAAACTTCATGGCATAAACAAGTCAGCACCTCCAGTGCTGCATCTGTAGGCTGAAACATTTCAAAGGGTATGCCATCAATTCCTGGAGCCGTATTTTTCACTAATTCCTTCAGTACAGCTTGCACTTCTTCTTTCAATCCATTGACTCTTAATAACGTGCCACTTCCTGAAATAGCTGGACATTGATCAATTATTTTTGATACAAGACTCTGTGCATTCCTTCCATCCTATTTTGATGCTTTCTTCATTGTTCAATATTTTTATTATAAAATCCTTCAATACTGCAAATCAAGGCTTGAATTTTTTCTTCAGTTCTTTTGGCTTGAGAAATGCCAAGGGTGTTCTTCCCTTTTGGTTCTCAAACTCCAGGTCTTTGCACATTTCACTATAATAATTTGCTCTATCTTTTAGAGCTGCCCTTAGAAGTCTGTTAAGTTCTTTTACTTTATCATTTCTTCCATTTGCTTTAGGTACCCTACATTCAAGAGCAAGTTTCAGAGTCTCTTCTGACATCTGTTTCTGTATTTCTTCCTTTGCTTTCTTTTTAATGACTGTTTGCTTTCCTTATGTATTATGTTCTTGATGTTGTCCCACAACTTGTCTAGTCTTTTGTCTTTGGTGTTACAATGTGCTAAATCTGTTCTTCAGATGGTCTCTAAATTCAGGTGGGATATAATTAAGATTGTATTTCGGCTTTCATGGGCTTATTTTAATTTTCTTCAGCTTCAGCTTGAACTTGCCTATGAGCAATTGATGGTATGCTCTACAGTCAGCTCCTAGCTTTATTTTGGTTCAAGATATTGAGCTTCTCCATTACCTCTTTCCATAGATATAGTTTATCTGATTTCTGTGTATTCCATCTGGTGAAGTCCACATGTATAGTCACTGTTTATATTGTTGAAAAAAGGGTATTTGCAATGAATAAATCACTGGTCTTGCAAAATTCTATCATGCAATCTCCAGCGACTTTTCTATCACTGAGGCCATAATTTCCAACTACTGATGATTCTATTTTGTTTCCAACTGTTGCATTCCAATGACCAATAATTATCAATACATCTTGACTATATATTTGGTCAATTTCAGACTGCAGAAGTTGGTAAAAATCTTCAGTTTCTTCAACTATGGCTTTAATGATTGGTGCATAAATTCAAATAACAGCATTATTAACTGGTCTTCCTTATAGACATATGGAGCACTGTACTTCAGGACAGATCTTGAAACATTCTTTTTGATGAGGAATGCAACTCCAGACCTCTTCAGTTTGTCATTCCCAGCACAGTATACCATATGATTGTCTGATTTAAAATGGCCAAAACCAGTCCACTTCAGCTCACTAATGCCTAGAATATCGACCTTTATGCCTTCCATTTTATTTTTGACAACTTCCAATTTTCCTGCATTCATACTTTACATGTTCCACATTCAAATTATTAATAGATGTTTGCAGCTATTTCTTCAAATTTTGTGTCATGCCCCATCAGTTAATGAAAGTTCCTAAAGCTTTACTCCATCTGTCCTTAAAGTCAACTCTATTTTGGGGAAGGAGCTCTGGTGGCATATTGAGTAACACATTTGGTTGCTAACCAGAAGGTCAGCAGTTCAAACCCAACAACTGCTCCACAGGAGGAAGATGAGTAATCTACATCCATAAAGATTTATAGCCCTGGAAACCCAATGTGGGTCACTACAAGTAGAAATCAAGTTGATGGCAGTGGATTAGGTTTTGGTTTTGGTCTACTTTGGGAGAGCAGCTCTTCCCAAAATATATTTTGAGTGCCTTCCAATCTGAGGGGTCATTTTCTAGCACAATGTTTCCTGGCTATT
This sequence comes from Orycteropus afer afer, assembly GCF_000298275.1. NCBI lineage: Eukaryota > Metazoa > Chordata > Mammalia > Tubulidentata > Orycteropodidae > Orycteropus > Orycteropus afer. The sequence continues at coordinate 5,409,450 of NW_006921647.1, read as the reverse complement.
CAAAAAGTTTTCTAGTAGTATATCAGACATTGTTTCACTGCTATTCATAAAGTTTTCAGTGGCCACTTTCTTCAGAAGTGGCTGCCCATCCTTCTTCCTAGTCTATCTTAGTCTGGAAGCACCACTAAAACCTGTTCTCTATAGGTGGTCCTGGTTATATTTGAAATACCAGTGGCATAGCCTCTAGCTTTGCTGCAACATGTAAGCCACAACGGTTCAACAAACTGATAGTAATGGATCTATACAGTGAGGATGATTAAACTGAATACCTGAAAGAGTTGAAGATGGGACTGAATCAAACAAAGCATTTAGAACAAGGCCTGGTGCAT
>NW_006921647.1:5403406-5405150 GCF_000298275.1 Orycteropus afer afer | reverse complement strand
CAGTGAGTAAGCACAAGCCCGCCTTGTTTCAGTGCCTATGCTTAAGGTCTCTGGGAAGCACAAACTGTTTATGATAGACTACTAGCTTAAAGATTGGCAGTTTGAACCTACCCAGAGCACTATGGAAGAAAGGCCTGGAAATCTGCTTTTATAAATATTATAGCCAAGAAAATCTAGTTCTACTCTGTAACACACAGGGAGAACATGAGGCGACATGGCAACTGGTTTGGTTTTTGGTTGGTTTTATTCTTCATCTGAATGCCCTACAGCATCAAATATGGTACACATAGAGATATCGGTTGCTGTGGAGCTGACTCTCATTCAAAAGAATCCATATGTGTCAGAGGAGACTTGTACTTCCCAGGGTTTTCAATGGCTGTCTCCTCAGAAGCAGATTGAGAGCACTTTCTTCCGAGGTGCCTCTGGGTACGAAACTTTCAGTCAGTAGCCAAGAATGTCAACTGTACTATCAAGGGAATGTACATCAAGTAGCACATATTTACTATTGTTATTAACTCTTACTGGCTCCTTCTATCTATAAAGATTCTCTAGTTCTTTATTTTGTGAGGAAAAACTTTTCTAGATCCTGCAACAAACTCTAGCTATTGCTCTGTCTCTTTCCTTTCCTTATTTGTCAAATTTTTGTATGAAAAGGTTACAACCACCAAAAAGCAAACAGAGATGATAATCTGCACACCTCAGCACCTATAGCCTTCAAGTAACTCAGATAACGAAACAACCTTGTCCCAAAAATCCACTGTTGTTGCTGTTGTTGTTGTTATGTTCTGTTGAGTCGGACCTGACTCATAGCGACCACTCCTTGGGTTTCCGAAGTGGTATCACTACAGAAGTAGATTGCTCAACCTTCCTTCTGAGGAGTGGCTGCTGGGTTTGAACCATCAGCCTTCTGTTTAGCAGTCAAGTACTTTAGGCACTATGCTACCAGGGCTCCTAAAAGTCCACTAGGAACCTTAAAACAAAACAAACAAACAAAAAAAATGCACTGACATTGAGTCGATTTCAACTCATAGTGACCCTTCAGGCCAGAGTAGAACTGCCCCATGGGGTTTCCAAGGCTGTAAATCTTCATGGAAGCAGACTGCCTCATCTTTTTCCCATCGAGCAGCTGGTGGGTTCAAACTGACAACATTTTAGTTAGTGGCCCAATAAATTTCTTATCACTCATCTTTTGCCATTCTTTACCATGACCCAAAATGCAAACCTCTCTGACCATTTTTCCTCTCTTGGAATCAAAAGGTTATGATGAAGTCCTCATCCTTGTACTTGAAAATATGATACTGTTTTGGTATCATATTAGGGGTTTTCCTCAGTTAAATGGTTTATGAGGTCATACCAGCAGAGGGTGGGTCCTAATCACTTCTGAATGGTGGCTTGCAAAAAGAGCAGAATAGACAAAGAGACACACACAGGGGAAAGACATATGGCAAGGAATGTCATGGGACACCAAGAAACTCCCAGAGTTACCAACAAGGGATGATCAGCCCCTACAGCCAATGCCCTGACCTGGACTTAAAGCTTCCAACATTATGAGACAATAAATTCCTGTTCTTTAAAGCCATTGCAGTGTAGTAAATTACTTAGTATGGCTTTTCTACCCATAAGTCATTGTAAACTCAGTGGTGAAATGAGCAACTGAGGAGCTCCTGATTGTAAATGTTATCCACGTGGAGTATTTCTGTTGGGCGTGGCACAATACAATGTTCTGGGAGGTGCCCACTTTCTC
>NW_006921647.1:5401482-5403054 GCF_000298275.1 Orycteropus afer afer | reverse complement strand
AACCCAGGAAAGTGGTGGTGGGTGCTTTGGGAGGAACAGTTGGTGAAAGGGCTGGAGGGAGGCAGCATGTCTGGCCTTGCAGTAATAGGCCTTGTGCTATTGATGGTGATTCTGCCTTCCTCTTGTGGGATTAGAGGAGGTCAGAACATATGGCCTCCATGCCCTTTTTGCAGCCATTCACCTGCATTTTTTGTAGGCCAGCACTAGGCACCTAACATAGTATCCCTGCACTGTCTTGTATTGTTTTACTTCTCACTTGGTCTCCCACCAGTAACACCTCTCTGCTGATTTTCCACTGCGCCCTATGGAGAAGGGTGACTTGGCATCTTTGAAAAGCTCTCCCACCACCTCTTTGTCTAATGTGAAGCCCATGAGGTCTGCCCTAGAGCCATCAAGTGTGGACTGCACAGTATCCCACATATAAGGACCTGAAAGCAAGGTCAATGCTACACTATTACCTTTAGGTTATCACACTTTGACCTGCATGCAGAAGGCCATTTTCCTCTAAGGTACTTAATATCTGATGCCCTATCTGTTCCTTGTCAACCTGTTGGTCACTCCTCCACTGTCATCAATTCCCACCATCACCCTAGAAGATTTGAGAATCCATATGGTGACTCTTCCACTGCTTTAAGATTCTTCTTAGTCCCTTGAATTTCAGGCTAAGCTGAAACTGACCTAAGAACATACCATGGATTTGCTTTAACCCTACAGTTTTCAGCTCCAAAAGGCAATTGTGACCATAGTTTTCATCCATCCAGCTTCCTCTCCCCTCTTACCTCTCTTCTATTCACTGACCACTAGAACTAATTGGCTTTACTTCCTTCCTTACCTTGTTTGACTAAAAACTCCAACTACTCTCTCGCCTTAACTCCTTTGTCCTCATAAGTCACTGGCTCCACAATGAATCAATGCAACAATTTGTTATAATTATCTACTCCTATAGTGTTGTCACTATAAGAAAGAATCAGACTCAACAGAATCAACACAACGTTTTTGTTTTTTTGTTTTGTTTTCTGTGTGTTTGTTTTTTAATACTTGGGTAGAGAAAAATACATAATGCCTTATTTTCTACAATCTGTTATGTCTTCCAAGCTGACTGTCAATTCTATCACCATTCCCATCCTATACTATTTCAAAATTCAATCTCATACCCATTTTCCCTTGCTATATAAATAACTTTTCTTTGTGTTTCCCAGAAACAATAAAGGTCATCAGAGATGAACTCTTCTAATTTCCTGCCTTTCCCCACCTACAAATTTGCCTCATTCATACCCACCCCTTCCTCCTTACCCTATATTTCAGAAAAAGGGCAGGTCCCTCCTAGCCATAGTCAGTGCATCCACATCAGTGCTTCATCCCAGACCCTCCTGGCTCCTCAAAGACCTTCTATATTAAGTAGCCCCTCTCTTTCCTGTGCCTTTAAATGCTTCATCTTCATTGGCTCCTTTTGCTCAACATAAAAACTCAAACAGCCAAAACTTGGAAACAACCTAGATGTCCAACAACTGAGGAATGGATAACCAAACTTTGGTACATTCACACAATGGAATACTATGCAACGCTAAAGAA
>NW_006921647.1:5370647-5400119 GCF_000298275.1 Orycteropus afer afer | reverse complement strand
AAAAGGAAGACTTACTGCTTAGAGGACATTGAGCTTCTGTTTAGGGTGTTGGAAAAATTTAGAAAAGGATAATGGTAATGGTTGGACAACATGATGAACATAATTAATGTCACTGAACTGTACATGTGAAAAATATTGAAATTACATATATGTATACAATATTTTATTACATATATATTTACCAAAATGTTTAAAATAACCAGGCTTCAGATCTCAAAACAGAACAAACATAACTTCATTATATGTCACCATAAATCGAAAATGTATGTGACTGTATGTCATATACATACAAAATTCCTTTTCTTCAGTCAAGCTTCTTGAAAGGTAAGTCTATGCCTCCAACTTCCACCCCTCCCATTTCCCACTCTTCTGACCTCTAACTTGCCAAACTCTTTGCAAGGATTTCAGTCCCTCTTCTGTCTGTTTTGTTTGATGTTCTTGAACATTCCCTAGTGGAATAGTGGTTAAGAATTCAGCTGCCAAATGAAAGGTCAGAAGTTTGAACCCAATAGTTGCTCCATGGAAGAAAGATGAAGCAGTCTGCTCTGGTAAAGATTACAGCCTTAAAACCTTGTAGGGCAGTTTTACTTGGTCCCTACTTCCGTAGTGATACTGCCTTGGAAACCCAAGGAGGGGTCGCTATGAGTCAGGGCTGACTCGACGGCACATAACAACAACAACAACAATAGGGTCTTTATGAGTTGGAATCAACTCAACAGCAGTGGGTTGGGTTTGGTTGAAACATTACTTACTTCTGTCATGAAATTCTGCTCTCAAAGTTTTGGTAATTTTCCTCTCTCCTGAGAAAGACATTTTCACATAGATAACATGAATGTTTTCTCATAGCAAACATATGGAAAGGCAGACAGGTATGCAAACAAGTGTGTTCTCCTTTGGAAACTTTTCCTTGCCTAAAATAACTTTGCTTGTTACTGATAATACTGATGCTAGTTTCAGATACTGATAATACCAATGCTAGTGCCAAGAGTCTTGACTTTTAGTCCAACACTCTCTTGGTCCATGCCCCCTATTTAAAATAAATTAATTAATTACTGAGTTGATTCCTAGTCATGGCAACCCCATGTGTTACAGAATAAAATTGCTCCATAGGGTTTTCTTGGCTGTAATCTTACACAGAAGCAGATTGCCAAGACTTTCTTCCATAGCACCAGTGAGTGGGTTCAAACTGCCAACCTTTAGCTAAGTAGTTGAGTATAAACCTTTTATGTCACCCAGGGACCTTTTATGCTACTTGTTATATCCTAAGAATTAGTAAGTGGAAATATTAAGTAAACTATATTTAATTCAACATCCAAACATTTAAAAAATCAAGCTAGTATATTCCCTTCCCTTCTATCATGACAAGGAGCTGGGTGGCATATGGTTAAAACATTCAGCTACTAAACAAAGGGTTGGTGTGGTTCGAACCCACCAACTTTTCCATGGGAGAAAGATGAGGCAGCCTGCTTCCATAAATATTCACAGCCTTGGAAACCCTATGGGGCAGTTCTACTCTATCCCAAAGGGCTGCTATCAGTTGGAATCAACTTTATGGCAGTGGATTTCTATTATGACTACTTGGTTATTTGTAGTCTTAGTTTTACCTTATTTTTTAATAAGAAGAAATTCATTGCTTTTCACTGCCCCAACTTCTCAAATTTGAATGCTTTATTAACTTTTCCAGGTTACAAAGGTGGTTTTTAATAAGTAATATTTCAATATACTTATTAAATATTATCAAAATGCATTTATATAGTTAAAGACATTTTTCATCGATATTTTATTATTCCATTCTATTTATATAATACAATTATAAAACAGAATATATGTAATGAAAAGCCATTAAAATAAAGAGTGAAACTGAAATTCATTTAAAAATGTAACAATTTGTTTTTAAATTCTCTGACATGCTCATACTTTCAAGATACTAATTTTAAAATATTAAGAGGCAAAACCTAGATGGCTACTTATACATATCAATAAAGAAGTGTCTCAGAGGTACTTATTATAAAGAAATGTTGTTAGAATTAATAATATTATTGAAATATATACCACAAAGAAGTAAGTTTAGTGGGGTCAATTATCCCACTAACTTTGGAAAATTAAATAACTAAAGATTATGATGCTCACATTACCACTACAACAGCAGGTTATCCAAAAAGTAGCCTGGAATCCTGGCTGCAAAGTTGGAAATCTGATTTCTAGTTCTGACTCATAATGTTAAGTAGCTACTTAAGGTTGTGACCTTGACCAACCTCGGCCTCTCTGAACATTGGTTTTTCTTCTATGAAATGAAGGAGAGGAAGCTGAAATTTTCAGGGTTTCTTTCAATTCTAAATCTTTTATCATGTCAATAAACAAAGTCAAGGAGATTTGTCTCAAGAACTGGATTAAATTTTCACCTTTATAAGCATATGGTCTGCTTTCATACATTTTGGTTAATTTAAATAATATCTTTTGTGCCCCAGAGTTCAATTATAAATTGTATATTGATCATGTCATCCCAGGTCTTTGCAAGTCTTATTTTATCAGAAATCTTTTCTATAAGATACTTGAAATAACCATGTTGAAATAAAAGTTATTAATAACTAAGAGCTAAGGTAATCTACTGTATGGTTATATTATTAGTACTTCTTATATTTTATAGTAAGTTAAGATTTAAAAGCATCTTCTGAAAATCTTTCTTTTTTTCTTTTTATTGTGCTTTGGGTATAAATATACATAGCAAACTTGCTTTACACTGACTAGTTCATGCACATATGGTTACATGGCCCTGATAACTGTCCCCAACTGTAAGAAACTCTCCTCCCAGTGGCCACCCCCTCCCTGTGCCCCTCTCATCCATGCATTCCTATCTGTCCAGACTTCCCTGTATGTGAATGCTATCCCTCTGGTGTCTCATGTCTGCTTGATCCAAGGGGTGCATCTCCCTAGAGTAGGTGGGGCCCTGGGTAGGTGTTCTACATGTAGGTCTTTCTACTGTTGGGCTGAGAGCCAGTCCATGGAAGTAAGCTCATTTCCAGGCTCAAAGGGTAACCCGGGACCATAGTCTCAAGGTTTCCAACAGTCTCTATTCTGACCAGTAATTCTGGTCTTTTTCACATTTTTGAATTGTGTTCCACATTTTTCTTCCCACCCTATCCAAGATCAAGGTCTGATCCCTTTCCAAGTAGTTGGCATTGGTAGCCAGGCACCATGTAGTTCTCCTGGTCTTGGGTCATGGAGGCTGAGATCCTCTGGTCCACCTTATCTCTAAGCTAATTGTTTCCAGATGACTCTGATTTTCTTCACTCTTCTTTGCGTCAGTCCTACAATAATTGCATCTTAGATGGCTGCTTGAAAGCTTTTAAGACCCTAGTTGCTACTCACCGAAGTAGGTTCTCGAACAAAATTTCTGTGAAATATGTCTGCCAATTGGGCATGATGTCCCCCAAGAATATGGTCCCAAGCCCCTAGGCCTGGTGATTCTCTCTCATAAGATGTTTGGTTGTCTGTGCAAAGTTCTTCCCACCCTGTCTTCTGTTGCTTCTGTTATGTGTGTCCATAAAAGATATAGACAACAGAGGCAAACACTATTACAGACACAACACTGCAGTATCACTAGCACTAAATACCAGTCTAGCATAGTGGCTAAGACACTTGCCTGCTAACCAGACGGCTGGTGGTTCAAACCCACCAGCCACTCCTTGGAAGGAAGGTTGGGCAATCCTACTTCCGTAGTGATACTGCCTCGGAAATCCAAGGAGGGGTCACTATGAGTTGGGGCCAACTCGACGGCACATAACAACATAACAAATACCAGTCTACAGATTAATGCCTAGACAGGTGAGAAGAGCAGATGGGGACAGGTAAACAGGAATACACCATAGACCAAGGATAGATCTGGCTGAAGATAATCTTACATGTGTACTTGTGATACAAAATTAGCAATATACATTAGAGAAGCATCTTCTGAAAATCTTTGCATAAATAAATTAAACTATGACTTCATTTCTCTACATATCCTGTGTGAAAATTGCATGGTAGGGGTATCTGACCTTGTCTAACTTCAGAATGGAAGTAGCAGCAGCAGCAACAGCCCAAGGCTGATCCCTATGAGGCAGAGGTCAAACATACCTCCACCCTCCAACCTTTTTTTTAACTAATTCTGATATCAGCTGTCCCTCCCACAGCACTCTTTAGTTCTCTATTGGGTTCAATCATTTCAGTGGCCACACAGCACTTACCAGACCATATTCCCAGTTGTGGGGTTTACTACAGGAGTAACTGGTTACAATTCAGATCAGGAAAAACCCAGGACACAGTTCTCCTCAGCTGTGCCAGTAGGCAAGCATCTCTCCCTGTCTCTGTCTTTCTCTCTCACCTCTCAGCTCCTTAACCACTGGGCCTGGCCTCTGTTCTGCTTGGGCAAGTGTTACAAAGCTCTTTAGGCTCCACCACTAAGTGCCCAGAAACACACCATTCTGCCAGTAAGCCTCAGCCAAAGGCACTCAGCTCTCTCGCTCCAGGAGTCAGCAAGTCTAGCTCCACTGATAAGTGCCTAGAGGCACCCCACTCTGCCAGGAAGCCTCCTGCCCAAAGGCTCTTAGCACTCTTGGTCTGTAGGTTGAGGGGCCCACTATCGCTGCTTTGACCCGAGTGCCAGGAAGCCGACCACAGTGTCCCACACCAGTCTCATGGTTCTGCTGCTGCTGCTGTTTCTCTGTCACTGCTTCTCACCATCTCATGCCATATCCGCTGTTACAGCTTTTTCTTCCTCTCTCTGTCTCCTAAGTCTAGGAGGTTCTCAGTGTCAGTGCAAGTACCCTGGATCGAAAGGATGTGCTCTGCTCCCATCTCTTTGTCTTCTTTGTACTGAGATCCCCTCTTTCCACCTCTGTGATGGCTCATTCTAAACCTGGTGGGATAGCAAAACTGACCAATGCCCTCATAGGATCCCATACACCTTATTTGTACAGTACATCCCCACAGTTTCCACAAACATTATTGGCTTTATTAGCAAGCTGTCCAATCCCCTTAGTGGGCCACAAGTACCTTATCTGCATGTTGTTGTTGTTATGTGCCGTCAAGTCAGACCTGATTCTTAGTGACCCCTCCTTGGGTTTCTGAGGCAGTATCACTATGGAAGTAGATTGCCCAGTCTTCCTTCCAAGGAGTGGCTGGTGGGTTTGGACCGCCAGCCTTCTGGTTAGCAGTCAAATGCCTTAGGCACTATGCTACCAGAGCTCCTAAGTCCCACGCAATCATACGGTAGGAGTTTCAAGACCATGGCAAGAAAGAACACAGAGAAGTGATCCATTGCACTTCACCCTGAATGCCACTCTGAATAAAATTTCTAGTAAATAAATTAACTATTTCCACCAATGAATATTGCTGTGCTCATGTGCTACAAAGATCTATTTTCTATTTTTAGATTATCTCTTGTATATATGTGCATTTAATGTTAGCTCTAAGTAATAAAACTGAGAGAGAATAAATTATGGTGCAAAATGAATTAAAAATAAGCATCCCTGAAAAATACAACGATCATAATAGGAGACCATTACCTGAACAAACAAAGCAATGATAGCAATCCCATGTGGTTTCCCCACAGCCTCATCAATACTGCCAAACAGGGTGGAGTTCCAGTGAATTAGGTGGAGCTGGAAGATCAACAATAACAGGTATTAATGCAATTTAATTTAGAAAAACAAATATCTATCAACCTAACTATATTTATATAATATCATATACTACAGAGAAAAAAAAAAAAAAAAAACTGCTATCGAGTTGATTCCAACTCATAGTGACCACCATTGAGTTTCCAATGTAAATCTTTACAGAAGTAGACTGCATCGTCTTCTTCCCACAGAGCAGCTGGTGGGTTTGAACCACTGACCTTCTGGTTAGCAGCCAAATGTCTTGTGCCACTGGAGCTCTTACTCTAAAAGAGTATCACAAAAAAGAGTTGTCCAGTTGACTCTGATTCATGGTGACCCCACATGCATCAGAGTAGAACTGTGCTCCATAGAGTTTCCTAAGGCTAATTTTTCAGAAGTAGATCACCAGGCCTTTCTTCTAAGGCACCTCTGGGTAGACTAGAACGCTAACCTTTCTCAGCCAAGTACAGTAACTGTTTGCAGCACCCAGGGACTTGAAGAATATACACATGGAAAACAAATACAACTATTGTCTTAAGAGGTTCTCTGTATGAATTCTTTTCTTCTCATTTCTGAGAAAAAGCAACATCTAGTGGATAACTGCTTGTCAAGTCCAGCTTTCATTCTGATCAAGATCACAGCCAGGGTAACCTGAACATCTTACACCAGTTTAGTTGCCTTTCCTTAAATGTCATCCCTGCCCCCATCCCCCATTCCTCCACCCCACCTCACCCACAGCAAATCTCAGTGGAACAAAACCCAGGTCACGATAAAAAAATCGAGACTCATTCAAATACTGCCTAATAAAATACTGTCTCACCCAGGATTTTCATCAAGAAATTTACAAAGCCAGCCTCAAATCTCCACAAATTATCTCAACTTGCTACAAAAATCCAGAGACAGCATCCTATAATAATAATAATGACAATAATAATAAAATGTTTTACTTTTTAAAAAAACTATGGTAAAATAACGAATGCCGATATAAACCTCTATAATGCCACTTCCTGCACAGAAGCCAAATTATTTTTTCTGAAAATAAATGACAGACAATGCGCCAAACAACTCCCTCATTCAGAGTGTCATTAAATTTGTAGCTTCCAAGTTTATCTAGAATATGCACTTGCTCCTACTTTATGATAATAAAACACTTGCACAAAGCCAAATTCAATCTCCTGGCTAAAAAATCAAATGGCCACTGACGTTCTTATTATAACAATAGCTAAGGAAAACCTTTCACCTGAATTACTATTTTCATTACTGCAGCTTTTAATCGAGTTATAATTATTTACTACATTGAAACATTAGGAGCTTTGGTGGCATAGTGCCAAAGGCACTTTGATTACTAACCAGAAGGCTGGCAGTTCAAACCTACCAGCCACTCCTCTGAAGGAAGAATGGGCAATCTAGTTCTGTAGTGATATCACCTCGGAAACCCAAGAAGGGGTCGCTATGAGTTGAAATTGACTCCACAGCACTGAGTTTGTTTTTTTTCTTGTTGTTGAAACATAGCCTAATTTTAAAATTAGTTATAATGCAAGAAGATATAGTCAAAATTCAATCACCACATCATTTATCATACTGAAAAATATTCAGGAATATTATCATGAGGATTGACAAAATAACTCATTTTTCTATTTCTGAATTTGCCCAACTAGAAATAGAGATTATCAAACTGACCACTAGAGGGAGCACATAAAATCCTCTAACCACACTAGAAATGGTAACGGGTGGAAAGACTAGGTCAGACTTGAAAAACTCACATGGAGTATAAACACCAAGGAAGTGTAACTGTCAAGGCACAGCCTGTAAGAAAACAATGTTCTATAACCTTTAGATTATTAATGAAAGACATACCAATTTTAATCTTTCCTTCTCTGGCTGAAACAATAGCATGGAAATCCTAGTGGGATAGATAAGAACCGATTGCCTTACATAAATCAACAAAGGAGGACTTGGCCCAAGGTTGAAATTTATTTTTATTTGACAAATTACAAAGTCCAAATTGGTATTCTTCTTACTCCTTATAGCAACATTACTGGTAGCTTATTTTTCTGAAATAAACAAACAACTAAAAACGTCCACCCTTTTTTCGTTCACTCCTCACAATTCAGCAATACCATCATTCATACCTGTTTTTAAAAACTGCCTCACATTTTTTTGTTTGTTTAAAAAGTTAAAGATCCCAGCCCTTAAGTATGAGCAGCACATAGTGACTTCCCACCAAAGGTAACTGTGGAAGTGGCAGGGGAGTGAGCAACTTTCTAGTAGTATGACAAACACTTCTTCAGCCATGTGATACAGTTCAACATCAACAGTGAATTCATATGAGATGAAAAAGAAGCACTTTAGCTCCTCTCAGTACTCTCTTCCTTCAGCCTAATCATGAGAGAAACATGAGACAAACATTCAATATGGCATCCTACAATACACCTGACCGACCACTCAAAACTGCCAAGGTCACAAAAAAAAAAAAGGAAAATGTGTCACAGCCAAGAAGAGCCTAAGGACACAAGACAAATAAATGTAATCCCTGGATGGGACCCTGGAACAGGAAAAGACATCAGGTAAAAACTAAGGAAATGTGAATAAAGTATAAAAACCAAACCAAACTCACTACTGTCGAATCAGATCCAACTCACAGCGACTCCTCCTTGGACTTCTGAGGCAGTATCACTACGGAATTAGATTGCCCAACCTTCCTTCCAAGGAGTGGCTGGTGGATTTGAACCACCAGCCTTCTGGTTAGTGGTCAAATGCTTTAGGCACTATGCCTCCAGAGCTCCTGAATAAAGGAGACTTTACTTAATAATAATGTATCAACATTGGTTTATTAATTATAACAAATGAAGATCTTCGATGAAAATCAAAGATTACAGTCATCAGTTACACCTGAATCTAAAGAAAACAAAAGCCCTCACACTGGACCAGTATGCAACATCATGATAAATGGAAAAAAAGACCGAACTTGTCAAGGATTTCATTTTGCTTGCATCCACAATCCATGCCCGTGAAAGCAACATTCAAAAAATCAAATGATGTACTGGGCAAATCTGCTGCAAAAGACCTCTTTAAAGTATTAAAAAGCAAAGATGCCACTTTGAAAACTAAGGTGCACCTAACTCAAGCCATAGTACTTTCAATCCTTTCATATGTATGTGGAAGTTGGGCAGTAAATTAGGAAGACTGAAGAACTGACGCATTTGAATTATGGTGTTAGCAAAAAAAACCTGAAATTTCCATGGACTGCCAGAAGAACAAAAAAGTCTGTCTTGGAAGAAGTACAGCCAGAATACTCATTAGAAGTAGGATGGCGAAACTTTGTCTCATACACTTTGGACATGTCATCAGGAGGGACCAGTCCCTGGAGAAGGGCATCATGCTAGGTAAAGAAGAGGGTCAGCGAAAAAGAGAAAAACCTTCAATGAAGATGGACTGACACAGTGGCTGCAACAATGAGCTCAAACATATCAATGACTGTGAGGATGGCACAGGACCTGGTAGTGTTTCATTCTGTCATATGTAGGGTCACTGTGAGTTAGAACCAACTCTAAGGCAACTAACAACAAATAATAATGTAAGAGGTAAATAACAGGGAAAAACGGATGTGGGACATATGCCCTGAACGATCTTCACAATTTTTCTGTAACTATAATACTTTTTTTAAGTTATTAATTTTAAAAAAAGAAAGTAAGTAAAATTAAGGAAATTACTGGCACTTTGGCCAACCCAAACTAAAAAGATAACAGAAGATTTTGTGGTCCCTGGTATAGATAACATACTGACACAAACTGAAAATAACAAGAGAACCTCTGTCACTTGTTCGTTTTAACATCTAGTTCTTACATAATCACCTGAGACTTGGTAGTTCATGGTCAGAATAGGTCTTCCCTCAAAGTCAAGAAGTGAACTAAGTTTTAAAAACAAAGCTTTGCTTTGTCCTGATATTGAGAAATTGTCTTGTCTGGAAGTGCCTTTCTCTCATTTTAAAATCAAACGTCATTAAAGTTCCCCAAAATACTGTAGAAAGGTTAATTCGATAACAGGCAAATTTCCAAAACATTCTGGAATTTGGCCAACCTGTCAGTTGCAACCTAGGAACTCAGACACATGATCTGAGGGCACAGCATGGCTGCATCTGTGCTCCTCCTAGCTTCAGCTCCCTCTGCCCCTAGAGCTTTCCCACCCTCCACCTCTCCCTCCTTGTCCTTTCTCCCCACCTTAATGAAGTTTTCTCAGACCTCAAATGCTTGAATTATTCACGTCAGCTTCTGTTCTCCCACAGCCCCTTCTTTATTCCTATAATTTTATCACATTTTGCCTTATATTAGTATTAATTTGGTCACATAAAGGAAAGTCATACAGGCAGAAAAAATATTGATACTTTTAAAGAACTAAAAATATCTATGTGGGTGGCTAGGAAAAAAAAAAAAACCTCACTACTGTGGAGTCGATCCCAACTCATAGTGACCCCTCCTTGGGTTTCCAAAGTGGTATCTCTATGGAAGTAGATTGCCCAGTCTTCCTTTTGAAGAGTGGCTGGTGGGTTTGAACCACCAGGCTTCTGGTTAGCAGTCAAATGCCTTAGGCACTATATCACCAGATGACAGGAGACAGGGTTGGAAAAGTACATAGGGTCAGACTGTATACAGAGCTTTAAATTTTATCATAACTGTATTTTTCCCAAAATACAATATAATGTAATACAATGTGATATACATTATTAATATTTATACTTCCTTGATTCAATGAAACTCATACCCCATAATAACCTCTTTCCCAAAAAAGGTCTTTTGGTGGTATGGAGGATAGATTAGGAGAGTAGACCTTGGTGACTAGAGATATGCTAGAAAACTACCACAGTGGTTGCAGTTAATAATATTGTAATAGAAGTGTACAAACAAAAAAGTTTGGAGATGAATGGAACGAGAGCAGTAGCAATGCAAATAAAGAGAAAAGGTTCTAACAATTAAAGCAAAAATAGTTGATATTGTTCTAATACTAAACACCTTGCAATTAAGGGGACAAAATAATCCACTGATGACTAGAAAAAAAAATATAAAAGCTTCTATTTATATTGATTTGCATCTAATCCCTTTTATATTAATTTTTCTATGCTTCTCAAAATATATATATATAATTCATAAATAAATATACACATATGAAGGATATTTATTCTAATAAGAGTGATTAAACAAAAAATGTTTGTTTAATTAATTATTTTTTTTAGTCCTATGTTCTTACCACAGTTTGCCTTCATGAGCACTAGTTATACACAGCAAATGGATTGGACCAAAAGGCACATGATGCTAAGGATATCATTTGGAAAATGATAAACCCTATACCGCCACCAAGTCAGAGGGCCTTATGAATGGGCTTAGGAGAGGTCCAAGCAGCTAAATGTAATATACTGAGGGTATTCTGAAGACCAGCTTCACAGCCTAACATTACAGGTATGCTTTAGCAGGCAGACAGTGTGTGGGGCAGAAGGCAGGTGGAGAAGTAGGAACACTGCACACTCTTCACTGCCATCGATAAATTCTTAGAGGCAACGTAATCACACAAAAAGACCTTCAGACTAAGAATCAGAGTCAGGGTGTTGTCTTAGATCCACAGTCCTTAAGCTCTATGAACTTCACAAGGCACTAACTTCTGTAAACACCAATCTGCAGCATAAGGAGAGCTACATCTTAAAAGCTTTATTCACTCACTCCTTTCTCTGTCCTCTGAAATAGTACTCTTTAGTCCTTTGTTCTTACCACAGTTTGCCTTCATGAGCACTAGTTATACACAGCAAGCAAAGGTATGGAAGCAGGGTGATAAATTTTGGAAACTGAGAACAGCTTACCAATTTACTGTGTAGATCAAGTATGTACATGCTGCTTTTGATTTATAAGTATTATGAAAGATCAGATAGTATTAGTACTATATCTAGAGTCACTGAGTGACACAGTTAAGCACTCAGCTATTAAAGGAAAGGTTGGCAGTTCAAATACACCCAGAGATGCCTCATAAGAAAAGCTGCCTTAAATACTTTTAAAAGATCGCACCATCAAAAACTACATGGAGCACAGATCTACTCTGACATATGTGGGGTTGCCATGACCCGATGTCCACTCAACAAGAAACTGATTTGTGTTTTTCTGTTGCCTAGATTCAGGAGGTCCCAAGCTGCAAAAACCACCTCACTCTTTATGGGTCCATCAGACTAATAAAGACTTGGACCTTCAGGAGCCTAGACCTTCCTCAGCTGTGAGTCTAAGAGAACACTCTTGGGACCCAGCAAACCGGTGCCTTATTTTGGCCTGATTCCTGTAGTTTCCAAATAATTTCATTGCTGAGTCTCTTTTCTCTGGCATTTGCAAACACACCGTGAAACAGGTAGCAGAGGGATGGCTCTTGCAGTTTGAACCCAATCTCCTAGTATGCTGACCAACGACCAAAACCAAACCAAATTTACTGCCATCAAGTCAACTCATAGTGACCCTTCCTTGAGTTTCCAAGGAGGTATCACTATGGAAGTAGATGTCCCAATTTTCCATCCAAGGAATGGCTGGTGGGTTTGAACCACCAGCCTCTGGTTAGCAGTCAAATGCCTTATGTGTACTACGCCACCAACAACAGTAGCTGAAAAATAGCAGGAATGGGAAGAATGCTTCCTTGGTTGACAAAACTCTTCAAAGTGAGCTCTTAAAGGAGAAAAAGGTCGTGGCTTCTTCCCAACTTGGGCATGTCAGGGTAGAAGAAAGTAGTTTTCTAGAATAATTAAAGCCACAGTCTTTCCTCACTCCTTGCCATTCTTGTTCCCCCACAAAGATTCATTACCACTCACCAGGATCATTCGTGCCTATTTAAAAAATTCTGGCCATATGATAACAACTGTAAAGCTACTGTTGGTAGTTTTAATCTTTAGCTGAGTTTTGCTACAAGGGCTCACAAATTCAAATTTCCTGCAGTAGATCATGATGTAATATCATTGGTACCTGTAAATCATTCATCTTAATGTACTTAATTCACAGCAATAGATAAATTTGTCCAAAGTTATGACACTGTAACAAGCCTTAGAGTTATGATCATTTATTTGTCACTGAGAAAAATAAGTCTGAAGATTCCATGGAAGCCCAACAGAAAGCTATCTTTAAGATAAATGAGGTTTATTATTAACATAAATAACATGACAGTGTTAAAGTACGAAAGAATGAGTCTTAAAGAATAGAAAAAGCAGTAAAAACTGAAAAGGCAATTATGACTCCTTTATCCCTCCAGTCCTAAGCACTCACAAGTTCTGTGAAGTCTCCTATCTCCAAAGGCTTAACCGACATTTCCTTGCAAAGATCTCCTTGTCATTTCAAGTGGACTATTTCCAGATCTGACATCAACTTTCTTCAAAGGCCCCTCTCCTTGGTCTCATTGGAGTCCCCAAATTCCTAGGTCTGAATCCTGGGAGTTTCTCATCTTTTTATCACCAGCCTCACCAAGTCCTTTCCAGATCCCTAACACTTGCATTACAAAGCCTAACTAATCTCTAACATAGCTTTCACCACATTGCCTCTGCTGAAAAATCTGTCATTTCCTTATTTCCTATCTCCATCCTACCATACCCTAAACCAACAAAAACCAAACCCACTGAGTGCCCACAGGGTTTCCAAGGCTGTAAATCTTTATGAAAGCAGACTGCCTCATCTTTCTCCCACAGAGCATCTTATGGGTTCAAACTACTGATGTTTTGGTTAGTAGTCAAATGCTTCAACCACTGTGCCACTCCTAATTCATTACAAACCCCAAAAAAACTTTGCTTACATATGTTGCTCCATTCACTTGGATGCCTTTACCCACGTCTACTGACACCTACACAAATCCTGCCTGTCCTACTGGGCCTTACAGGCCTTGGATAGACAGATAGATGGAAAGAGAGTTAATGACAGAGATACAACTTGAACCAACAGATATGATGGAAAAGGAAGAGATGAAGGAATAACTAGGCATTATATTATAAATCAATGGAAAAGAGTAAGTACCATTATCAAGAGTAAGATGAGTTCAATTTGAGAAAAAAGTTTAAAGTGACATCAGAACACTCAAACTGGTTTCCTCTGACTGCAGTACTCGCGCTGTCTTGATGAGAAGGCACAAAAGGAGCCAACTGCAGTTATCCCCTGGAGAGATGCTTCTCTTGGAGCTCACCAGTAGATCAAGTTCAACTTACTGGCTGCTCACATCAGATCACAAAATGGAGGACATTACATAACATCTGCCAAACCACTGAGAATCATGGCCTAAGCCAAGTGGACACATAACCTTAACCATCACATTGGGGATTAAAAGAAGATAATGTTAAGCACTGGAAGGGAAGGAGGGAGCAGGAAGACACAGAGAGAGAGAGAGAGAGAGAGAGAAATGGGAAATCAAGAAAGCAAGAAATTGGAAGTGAAACATTTGAATACGTGGGAGCATCAAATATCTGCAAAACAATTAACGGAGAAAGCAAGCCTTTCACTCTGGAGCTTCTCAATTATGTGAACCAGCCCATTCATCTGCAGATAAATTGGGATTTAGTGTGTATTACTTTTAGGTGCTGCTGCACTTTAAGATGTCATTGTCAATATATTATGTAGCTATTATTCAGAGAAAAATGTTTAAGGTATGTTGTTGTTGTTATGTGCCGTCGAGTCAGCCCTGACTCATAGCGACCCCTCCTTGGGTTTCGGAGGCAGTATCACTACGGAAGTAGGATTGCCCAACCTTCCTTCCGAGGAGTGGCTGGTGGGTTTGAACTGCCAGCCCTCTGGTTATCAGGCAAGTGTCTTAGCCACTATGCTACCAGAGCTAGATAAGATATAATGGTGTCAAAGTGCTGTAAAGCATGGAATGAAAAAAATTATTTGAAATTCTCTTTCCAGCTGTCACTTATTTGTTATGTTTATCTCAATTTAATTATGCATCTTCTTACACAGGTAAGAGAAATAAAAGAATGTGGTAGCATTTCAGAGCAAGTTCGCCCATTAATATGTTACTAATATATAATCAAATAACATATTAATACCAAAAAGTATTTTCAGTGTTCTTAGGGTTCAGAATCTCCAATTAAAAAGGCACTGACTCTGTAATACATATAAAAAAAGGAAGATTTTTTTCAAAGAAGAATGATTTCTTTTTTGAAAGTTAATTTCTTTTTGTTTACTTTGATATTGCTGCCCCCTTTAGGAACAAAGCATCTTAATACCATTAGGGCTGTGCTCCCTAAAATGAAGTTCCTTTTAGGAAATCCCACTATAAAGTGTTGGGAAAGGCTTACTGGAACAATCATGTCAAGAAAAAACAGCATCATTTTGAAATATTTTGTATTTAATATGACATCAGAAGCAATTAAAACTGATTGTTTCACACTGGCTTCTTGGTGTTCCAGGAAATACCCTCTCTCATTTTCTTTTACAAAAATATGAATTATTGTGGATTATGGCTGCAATTTAGGTTTGCTATCCAACTCGATGGCACACAACAACAACAACATATGAGAAAGACGAAGATCCTCAAGGAGACGGAGTGACACAGTGACTGCAACAATGGGCTCAAACATAACAATGATTGTAAGGATGGTGCAAGACCAAGCAGTGTTTTATTCTGTTGTACACAGGGTTATTATGAGTCAGAGCCAAATTGATGGCATCTAACAACAACAACAATATATTTTGTTGTTGATGTTCTAATAAAGAAGGCAAAGTAAAGAGATCACCAAGGGACTCTGGTGTTATCACAGAACAGGAGTGATTGATAGATCAGATCTGGCCACTCTGTGCAGCGGATCAGTAAATGATCACCCCTCCCACCCCAAATGAGAGCCACATTTGACAAGCATTCTGAAATAACATAGTGTTCACCAAAACATTTATTGAGCACCAACAGTGTCTCCAGTTTCAATATTCACTGCATTCAACTCTGGAAATAAAAAGACCTCAAATCTTTTTATGAAAGAACCCAGGTATGAATAAATAAAAACATAAAATGTATAGTACAAGAACAGAAAAAGATCAGTAGGAACAAAGATTAGTGTGTACGTAAGTGATCAAGGATGCTCAGGGCCTCTGTGTTCATTTAACAAGCACTGATGCTATAATCCACACAACGCACCCTTCTAGGTGTTCTATAATTACTCCTCACTCTGTGCTCACAGCACCTTTGTGATACCAGATTCTATGACTCTCATCACCACTACCATTTTAACAAAAAGAGCATGGAGGTCCAGAAGGTGAAGTGACCTGCTCAGGGTCACAGCTAACAAGAAGTAGAAACAGCCTGTGGACCCAGCTATTTGGCTCCACCAACACCGTGAACTTCTCATGTCAACGACAGAGGGTAAAAATAGGTCACAGGGGAGAATTCACAGCGTGTTTGTACAAAGTTGGAAGAATGATAAATGTTATATGGAGAGCTCCTGGAAACAGAGGGTAAGTGCTGCCTAGAGCAATTACAGTGAAAAAGCAGGGGAAAATATCAGAAAGGTAGGTTCCATTTTCCTCTGTCCACTCAGAGGCCTCCCCCCATAGTGATTCTATCTTCAATGCCTTTGACCTCTCCCTCACTGAAAGCTCATTCTCATCATCATTTAATTATGTTTAGACTTTCCTCACCTTAAAAAAAAAAAGAAAAAGTGTCCTTGACTTCACATACCTTCTTAGCTAACTTTATCTTCACAGCAAACCTTTTCAAAACCCTATCTATGTTCCTTATCACCATCTTCTTTATTACTGCTATTTTCTCCCCAATCCACTGAAATTCTAGTCCCATCAATCTAGAGATACTGCTCAGACCAAGTTCTGTAAGGATCTTACTCCTGCTTAATGTCACAGTTCTGTTCTTGTCTTTATTGACTGCTCTGCGCCATCTTATCTATCTCTCCACCTACCTGTTCTTCTGCCCCCTCCCACAGATCCCATTACCTCACCCTCTCCTGGATTCCTCTTCCTCTCCCAGAAACCCTTCATTCTTTCCTGGGTTCTTTCTATCCAGGTCCATCCTCACACCTCTTACCACTTATCAAATCCTTGTTGAGTAATCTTATCCACTCCCAGTCTTCCAGCTTGAATTTCTGGCAGTTCCCTGTCTACGTACTGCTGCAACTGTTTTGTTTTGTTAATTTTTTTCAGCAAAATTTTACATGCATGTGATATTAATGATATTATTTATAGTTTCTGCATTCTGTTGGATCACCTTTCTTTGCAAAAAGCAAAAATAAGGATCTCATCCCATCAGTTGGCCAGGTAGCTGTCTTCCAGATTTCTTGGCATAAACAAGAAAACATTTGCAGTATTGCATCTGTTTGTTGAGCTCAATTGGTATTCCACTAATAACTTACTGGAGCCTTGTCTTCACCTATGCCTTCAGTGCAGCTTGGACTTCTTTCAGTATCAATGGCTGCTGATAATACGCAACCTCCTAAAATGGTTGACCAATTCTTTTTGGTACAGTGACTCTGTGTATGTCTTCCATCTTCTTTTGATCCATCCCGCATTGTTGAATATTTTGCCCATGGGATCCTTCAATAATGCAACTCAAGGGTTAAACTTTTTCTTCTTCTCTTTCAGTTTAAGAAATACCAAGGTGTTCTTCCCTTTTTGTTTTCAAACTCCAGGTCTTTTCAAATTTTATTATAATATTATACTTTGTCTTTTTGGGCCACCCTTTGAAATCTTCTTTTATTTCATTTCTTCTATTCACTTTAGCTACCCTATCTATATGTTCAAGAAAAAAATTTAAGATTATCTTCTGACATGCACTTTGGTCTTTTCTTTCTTTCCTGTATTTTTAATGACCTTTTGCTTTCTTCATGTATGACGTCCTTGATGACTTCCTACAACTCAACTGATCTTTGGTCACTGGTGTTCAATGCCTCAAATCTATTCTTCAGACAGTCTCTAAAATAAGATGTAATATACTCAAAGTAGAATATGGCTCTCATGGACTTGTTTTCATTTTCTTCAGCTTCAACATCAACTTGCATATGAGCAATTGATGGTCTATTCCATAGTCAGTCCCTAGCTTTGTTCTGTCTGATGATAATGAGCTTTGCCATTGTCTCTTTCAACAGATGTAATCAATTTGATACTTGTGTGTTCCATCTGGCAAGGTCCACATGTATAGCTGCCATTTATGTGGTTGAAAAAAAGTACATGCAATGAATAAGTTGATGGTCTTACAAAATTGTATCATTGGATCATCAGTGCCATTTCTATCTCCAAGGCTATATTTTCCAACTATCAATGCTGCTTCTTTATTTCCAACTTTCACATTACAATCACCAATAATTGTCAATGCATCTTTATTGAATGTTTGATCAATTTCAGACTGCAGAAGTTGGTAAAAACTTTCAATTTCTTCATCTTTGGCTATAGTGTTTGATACATAAATTTGAATAATACTCATATTAAAAGGTCTTTGTTGTAGTATATGGATATTGTCCTAGCACTTTTTGATGAAGAATGTGACACCACTGTGTTTTATTGACAATACAAAGACATTTGGGTAGATCATAACAAATTATGGAGAATATTATGAAGAACGGGAATTCCAGAACACTTAATTATGCTCATGAGGAAACTGTACACAGACCAAAAGGTAACCTTTCTAACAGAATAAGGGAATATTGCATGGTTTTAAAATCAGGAAAGGTGAGCATCTGGGTTTCACCATACAAATTCAATCTGTATGCTGAGCAAATAATCTGAGAAGATGGACAATATGAAGAAGAATGTGGCATCAGGATTTGAGGAAGATTCATTAACAACCTCTGATATGTAGATCATGCAACCTTGCTTGCTGAAAGTGAAGATGACTTCAAGTACTTAATGATAAAGAACAAAGTCTACAGCATTCAGTATGAATTATACCTCAACATAAAGAAAATAAGAGTCCTCACAACTGGACCAATAAGCCATAACATGACACAAGGAGAAAAGATTAAAGTTTTCAAAGATTTCATTTTATTTGGATCCATAAACAACACCCATGGAAGTAGCAGTCAAGGAATCAAGCAACTTATGTTGTTGTTGTTATTTGCCGTCAAGTCAGCCCCGACTCATAGCGACCCCTCCTTGGGTTTCCAAGGCAGTATCACTATGGAAGTAGGATTGCCCAACCTTCCTTCCGAGGAGTGGCTGGTAGGTTTGAACCACCAGCCTTCTGGTTAGCAGTCAAGTGCCTTAGGCACCATGCTACCAGAGCAAGCAACTTATACCATTGGGAAAATCTGCAAAAGACCTCTTTACAGTGTTAAAGAGCAAAGATGTCACGTTGAAGATTAAGGTGAACCCAACCCAAGCTATATGGTATTTTCAGTCACCTCACATGCATGTGAAAGCTGTACAATGAAGAAGAATTGATGCATTTGAATTATGGTACTGGTGATTAATACTGAATATACCATGGACTGCCAGAAGAACAAATAAATCTGTCTTAGAAGAGGGACAGCTGGAATGCTCCTTAGAAGTCAGGATGGTGAGACTTTGTATCACATTATTTTGGTCACATTATCAGAGGGACCAGTCCCTGGAGAAAGATGTCATGCTTTGTAGAGGGTCAGCAAAAAAGGGAAGGACCCTCAACATGATGGATTGACACAGTGAGTATAAAAATGGGGTCAAGTATAGCAATGATTGTGAGAATGGCCCAGGACTGGGCAGTGTTTTGCTCTATTGTGCATAGGGTAGCTGTGAGTCAGAACCAACCTGAAGGCATCTATCAAACCAGTCTTCAATTACCATATACATGCTCATGATTCCAAAATCAACATCTTTGAACAAAATCTCTCTCCTGAGCCTAGAAGCTTTTATTAAATTTCCTACTGAATTGTCTCTGGCTGAATATTTTTAAGTTATTATTTCATAAGTAAAGACCCTCTGTCAGTCCTCAAACCTGTTTCTCCTTCTTTGCTTCCTTGCTCAGTTAGTGGAAACAAGTCTGAAACCTTCCATCATCCTCTGAGAATTATGACAAGCAATTGAGAATCATATCCTGACATTTCTAACTCCATCAAACCTCCCACCACCACCCATCTTGGTCAGTTTGTTGGACTGTGGTAGCTTGATGATATTAGAAGCTATGCCACCAGTATTTCAAATACCAGCATGGTCACCCACAGTGGACAAGTTTCAGCAGAGCTTCCAGACTTCAATGAAGCTTCCAGACTACAATAATCTAAGAAGAAACTACCAACAATCTATTTCTGAAAATTAGCTAATGAAAATCCCTATGGATTACAATAGAATATTGTTCCAAATAATGCTACAAGATGAACCTCCTAGATTAGAAGATATTCAAAATGCATACTGGCCACAAAAAGGGACTCAAGCATACCAACGATCATAAAGATAGTGCAGGAACAGGCAACATTTCATTCTGTTGTACATGGGGCTGCCACAAGTCAGAGTCAAACTGATGACAACTAACAACAACAAAATCGTCCAAGTCCATCCACTCAGCTTATTCCTATCACTATGCCTTAGTTTAGATGATCATAATCTATCATTAGCATCATTGCCCAAGTGTCTTAACTAGTCCCCATGACTACAACGTGGCTTCTGGAGTTAATGCTCCATCTTGCAGTTTTACAGTGCAAATCTGATAATGGTGCCCCTAGGAAAGATCACTACTGTTCCATACTGCCCACAGGGTACAGTCCAAACTCCTTAGCACACGATGCACTGAAAGACTAGGTCTCTGTATAATTTTTGGAACTATAGCAAATTTGGGTAGTGTATTAACTGTTCAGGGATCTTGGTGATAACAATTATAGTAGCAAGCACTTTGTAGTATAAGAACACATATAAAGCAATTTGAATTGGATTTAAAATTCAGTACTATTTCATTTTTTATTAAATACTACTGTTACCTTCATATTTCAATTTTCATATACCTAATACATTGCCTAATAATCTAATTTTCAAGAACAGTCTTTCTTAAATCCAATTATAATATTCATAAGATTATAATATATAATGAAATACATTTATCTGAAAATGTTACCAAAAAAGTCCATTTTAATTTTCATTTTATCTAGAGATACTTTCCTGTTAATACAGCATACTTAGAGACTTTCACCTTTTGTAATTATCTATAGCAAAATCAGTACTTCATAAGAAATAAGAGAAAGAACAGAGCATAGAGGGAAAAGAATTGAAGTTGGAACAAGTCTGGCTAATTACCTATGTAAATTTGGGCTACTTATTTAATGCCTCTTCACCTGATCAAGGAGCTCTGGCAAAACTGTGGTCAAGATATTAGACTGCTAACCAAAAAGTCAGTGGTTCAAACCCACCAGCTGCTCTCCGAGAGAAAGATGAGGCAGTCTGCTTCCATAACAATTTATAGCCTTGGAAACCCAAGAGGCAGCTCTACACTGTCCTATAGAGTCACTAGAGTTGGATTTGACTTGCTGGCGTAGGCTTTTTTGATTTCTGACCTGATTATTCATCTGAAAAATAGACACAGTAATATCTATCTCTAAGGATATTTTAATGATTAAATAAGATATGGCATGTGCCTGTGTTTTGGTTACCTCATGCTGCTCTAACAGAAAATACTACAAATGGGTGGCTTTAACAACAGGGATTTATGCTCTTATAATTTTGGAGGCTAGAAGTTTGAGTTCAAAGTGCCAAGCTCTAGGGGCTGGATGAAAGCCCCTCAACCTTGGGCTTCAGCTCTGCCTCTTGCTCCCAGACCACTAGAGGTATCTCTTCACTCAGGCAGCTGCTGCTGCTGAGGCTGACAAACCCAAGTCTGACAATCAAAAAGGCACAGTCCCAATTTTACCAAACAACACAGCAGGCCACTAGTTCAAATTCAGAGATACTCACAAGATCAGTAGGAAACATGGCAGGGTGCTAAATGAAGACTCAGCTACATGCAGGGTCCAAGGGTGCCAGAAAGCTGCAGACCACTCCCAAAGCTTCTCCTTATATATTGGAAGCAGACCACATCCCTAAAGTAGCTACTCAGCTGCTCACTGCAGATTCCACCATGGAGCTGATTGCCAATCACATCATAGGGAATAGCTACAACTAGCAGCCCAGCCACTCCAAACCATGCCCAGCCAAGTTGACAAGTTGATACATAACCTTAACTACCATAGCCTGGAACATTAAAAAGTGAAAAAAAAACCAAAACTTATTGCCATTGACCCATTCCAACTCATAGCAACCCTCTAAGACAGAGGAGAACTGCCCCCATAGGTACAATAACAATCTGTATCTTTAAAATATTATAAGAATAATGAGCTTTACATAGAGACATACTTAATACAAATTTACCAAACACCATTCCCATAGAATGGGGGCATTTTCCCCACTAAGAGTGGATGAAACTGACAGCTTCTCTAATTTCAAAGACAAAAACCACTTAAAAAAAAAAAAAAAACTACACTTATCCTTTTCCCCACAAAGTACTTCCTTATTTATGTAAGTTTTGCAATTTACTTTAAAAATCATAACAAACTAATCCAGCTCTCTTGTTACTCAAGAGAGTTGCACAAAGAACCATTCATTCTTCAGCAAACTCACTGTAAACCACTTCACTTCTTGTCCCAATTAAAGAGGACCAGGCTTCCCTGAGATTGGTGTTAAGACTCTCCTGCTAGCAGAGCAGCAGTGGAATAGGGAGCCATTCAAATCATTTTAAAGGACATTCAAGAAAACTGAATTTTAACCTACAACTGACCTAAAATTCAGAGTTTAAGTTCCTTTTCTAAACTGTAACAAGGTAAAGTTATTACTTACCTCAACTGAGATGGAACTAGTTGTCAAAAAAAAAAAAAAAAAGTCAAGTAGGTACAGGAAATGCACACATTGAGGGGTGTGAACCAGAAAAGCACACAATTCAGATAGGAAATTTTACCTATGTTTATATAGAAATGCATTTTGATTTTGTACAGCTCATATTGATACAGGGGGAAAACATTTCTAAAGCAAGATGACTATATTTTTTGTTCATAATACGAAATGAATAACCATCAGTGATGAAAGTGCTTTAAATACTCAAAGGGCAGATATGAGAGCACCAATAAGGAAATGAGAACTCACCTTATGCCAGATCTTGACTACCACTACTAGTCTGCCTCTCTAAGACTGCTAGAAGTCTCTACACTAAAATCCTTCTCATTTCCTTGGTCTGCATATCAGGATTGTCTAACTAGTACACACACTGCACTACTAAACATCTGTTATCTTGGTCACCCACATCATTCTCAAAAAACCTATGTAAATTCCAATGCTAGCAACAAAATCACTGTTTTCTATAAGTTCTTATTATAGATAGCTTATTTGATTTAGGTAGATGAAATATAACTAGGAGCAAAATTGTATTTTCATGTGTATGTATTTCACTGAGATGAGCCAATCAGATATGCAAGGGCCTTCCTTCCTATGTAATGGAACTCAAAATTTAGTTCTACTACTTAAAATTATTATAGAGGTACACAATTTTATTATCTTTTCTTTAATAAACACAGTATTAAATAATTTTAATTAATTACCTATTAAGTCTTTAACAGGAATGAAAGCTTAATAAAAACATTGTTTCTATGGGCAAACGGTTAGCACTTTACAGTGATCACTTTATAGCATATTTTCAATAAGGCTTTGTGATGAAAACAAAAATGAAGACTACTGCACTATATTCAATCTATAATTAATGACAATCTCAAGGAGAATATATTTTAAAAATACAAATTAAAATGAGAAATATATAATTATACAAAATATTTATTGAGCGCTTACTATATGTAGCTGCCCTGAAATTAAAAAGCCAGGTAATTTTTCAATTGCAGAAGAGGTATCTTGTGGAGTAAAATGTAGGTGTAACTACGGAAGTAGATTACCCAATCTTCCTTCCAAGGAATGGCTGGTGGGTTTGAACCATCAGCCTCCTGGTTAGCAGTCAAATGTCTTAGGCACTACACCACCAGAGCTCTCTCACTTTCACAAAGGCATCTAACTGGTCTAACTGGATATCCTGTCTTTTGGCAGACACTGTGAAATACCCCCAACATCCATTCCCCTCCCTCTCCTCTATGCTAACAGAATCTCAACTACATTTATATATCAGGAGGACAGTGCTAGACCCCCTCCTCAGCCCAACAAGGTGAATCTTGGCTAAGCTAAGACAATTACAGCCTTGTCATTTCCCTCAAACTGACTTTTAGTAATCTTCCTATATGGAAACTATCACCAATGGTACATGTGGGGAATTCTTCCAGAGGGTGACAAAGACTTCTGGGGAAATGTCTACTAGTTCTTAAAAGAGATTCATGAAACTCATCAGAACATGGATTGGTTCAACCACCTTGGTGTTCAACAAAACCCACTATAGCTGAATTGTAGCACTGTTGTTGTTGTTGTTATGTGCCGTCGAGTCAAACCCGACTCATAGCGACCCCTCCTTGGGTTTCCAAGGCAGTATCACTAGGCAAGTAGGATTGCCCAACCTTCCTTCCAAGGAGTGGCTGGTGGGTTTGAACTGCCAGCCATCTGGTTAGCAGGCAAGTGTCTTAGCCACTATGCTACCAGAGCTCCCAATTGTAGCACTAGTTGCCATCAATTCAATTCCAGTTCATGGTGTGTCAGAGTAGAACTGTGCTCCATAGGGTTTTCAATGGCTGTGATCTTTCAGAAAGAAATCTGCAAGCCTGTCTTCCAAGGCACTTCTGGGTGTATTTGAACAGCCAGCCTTTTTGTTAACAGCCTAGCATGGTAACAGTTTGCACCTCTCAGACTCCAGTATATTGGTTATGTCTTCTTTACTACTCTGAATGCTGATATCATAAATAGATTTCCTTTAAGGAAATGCAGTGAGTTGAACACTTGTGATTTGGCACATTTCTGTATATATGCTATTTAT
Organism: Orycteropus afer afer; assembly: GCF_000298275.1. Lineage (NCBI taxonomy): Eukaryota > Metazoa > Chordata > Mammalia > Tubulidentata > Orycteropodidae > Orycteropus > Orycteropus afer. The sequence continues at coordinate 5,375,592 of NW_006921647.1, read as the reverse complement.
CAATAAAAAAAAAAAAAAAATTACCTTAGAAAATAGACACCATCACCCAAAGCACAATCAATAAGAGAAAAAAATTGAGAAACTGGACTTGATCAAAATTTCAAATTTTGCACCTTAAACAACACCAAGAGAATGAAAATACAACCCACAAGATTTGAGAAAATATTCCAAATCACATATCTGATTTTAAAAAAACTTGTATCCAAAGAACTCTTTCAACTCAACAGCAAGACAAATAACTGAATTTTTTTAATAGGCCAAGGATTTGAAAATAAAAGATACATAAAGCATCATATGAATGGGCAATACACACATGAAAGCATCATTAAACATTAGACAAATTCAATTTAAAATGAGGTGTCACTTCACACTCACCATAATCAAACAAACAGATAATAACAAGCGTTGACAAGGAGGATGTACAAAAATTAGAGCCCTCATACATAGCTGGTAAAAAAAAGAGCCACTTTGAAAAACAGTTTAAAAAATCATCACAATATTAAATATAGAGTTACCATATGACCTACAACTCCCACTCCTACGCATCTACACAAGAGAAACAAACCCATTGCAAAAAATTGTACACAGAGTTCTGGTAAAATGGCAGAATAGGCTGAAAGACTGCACAGACCCTCTTCAACAAAGAAAAGGGGAACCAGTTAACACAGATACAGAAGATAATCCTGGACCCCTGAGCCTTGAAGGGAAGGTTATAGAAGTGGACTAAACTCCAACTAGCAGAAGAATTTGCATGAAAAGACCAAAAAAGGAGACATACAGAGCTGTGGTCTGGCAATGATCCTGATGGCACAGACAACTTGGATATTGCTGAGTGGTAGTAGGACCTAAGAATTAACCTAAAATGAGCTCTGCTAGCCAGGGACTGCAAGGAGGACTGGTGGCTGGGGAAAAAAAGGGGGAAGTAGCAAAGAGGAAGTCGGGCTGAGCTGTGGACTTTTGCCTATCCAGAAGGTGCAGCCATTTTGAATATTTACAAGTGGTTTGACCATTTTGGATATTTAAAGCCAGAGCATTCTCCCAGATTCCAGGGACTTAAGGACAGGCTCCATTTGCTAGGAACCGCAAGGACTATCCAGACGCAGACTACAGGAAAGGTGCAAAATTCCCCTTGTTACCCTGATATCACCCACCCTCTTGGTGAATGGAGGTGCAGCCATCCCTCACTCCCACCTACCTTCTAGGCCAGCAAGAGTTCCATTCCAGTCTGTGTGCTCGGATGGAGCCTGGGTGCCCTGCCCCTCCCTGCCCCGATTTTATATATTTTCCTTTGTTTAGTTTGTTCATTTTTGCCTGTTTTAAAACTACTACTATTATTATTACTTTTGTCTTTTTTATTATTATTCTTTATTCATCCCTTCTCAGGTTCTAATTTTCAGCTTTTTTTTTTTTCCTTTTTCTTGTTTCCATTTTTTTTTTCTTTCTCATGGTTAACCCCATTACTTGTTTTACTTTTTGCATTTCTCTCAATTTTTTCTTTATTATTCTCCTTTTCTACCTTTTTTCTCTTATTGCCCGCTCCCCAGATATTGTGGTGTTTTTTTTTTTCCCCTTTTCTCTTTTTTGGGTACTGTTTCTGTGTGATGACATGGTGTATTTTTTGCCCACTTGCTTTTACTCTTTTGATGGTTATTCCATAGTTATTTTTGTCTGAGTGGGAGACAGCAATAGTCCCCATATAACACAACTACACCCACACCTCCTGAAGCTTCATTTACAGGGTAAGAGTCACCACCTCCTTCTCCACCAATGGTCCAACGATAAACTACCACCAAGAAGAGGTTGACTCACCCTTAGCTGCTCTTCACAGTTAACAGAGATCTAAATACAACATCACAATGTATCGGAGACAACAGAACATCACAGTCCACACAAAGAAGCAAGATAAAGTGGTAGAAACAAGGGAGCAGGATACAAACCCAGAACACATCCCTGAGGAAGAAGCAGCATTGGAACTCCCTGATAAGGAATTCAAAAGAATTATAGTTAGGTATCTTCAAAGGATTAAGAGACAGATCAAGGAAAACACAGAGAAAACCCTAGAAGAATTTTGTAGGAAAATACAAGAACAAAATGACAAAATGAATGAAAAATTAGAAATGATTCAAAATCTACAGATAGAAATCCAGAAGACTAATACTAAATTGTGAGAAATAGGTAACACATTGAAAGGGCAAAGGAGTAAAACTGCTGCAATGGAAGACAGAATTAATGAGATTGAAGACAGCTACCTGAATACTTCTTTGGAAAGGGATCAATCAGAAAAAAGAGCAAAACAAAATGAAGAAAGCCTAAGGTTCATGTGGGATACCATCAAAAAGAATAATGTGTCACTGGAACCAGAAAAGGAAGAGAAAAATAAAACCACTGAGAAAATTGTCCAAGATTTGTTGGAAGAGAACTTCCCTGATATGATGAAAGATGAAAATATATCCATTCAGGAAGTCCAACAAACCCCAAACAGGATAGACACCAAAAGAAAATCACCAAGACATATCATCATCAAACTCATCAAAACCAAAGACCAAGAAAGAATCCTAAAAGCAGCATGGGAAAAACAAAAAGTTACTTACAAAAGACAACTAGTAAGGATGAGCTCTGATTTCTCAGCAGAAACCATGCAAGCGAGAAGGCAATGGGAAGGTATATATAAAACGCTGAAAGAGAAAAATCTTAAACCAAGAATTATACATCCAGCAAAACTGTTCCTCAAATATGAAGGTAAAATTAGGAGATTTCCAGATAAGCAGAAACTAAGGGAATTTGTTAAAACCAGATCAACCTTACAAGAGATACTAAAGGAAGTCCTTTGAACTGAGAACCCAAAATTGCAAATAACAACCGACCATTAATATAAAAGATGACATAACCCAGAAACCACAACTTTGGATATATCCAAAGTAAAATAAGCTTACAAGATTATAAACAGGGAAGCACAGACTTCAATTGTCAAATAAGGTTAACTATAAACCAAAAAGAGGGAAAATACTGTGTTGTTACAGAACTTCTAAACGGTGAGGAAGTCAAGAAAGTTGCAAGATAAAATGGACTATTCTAAACTCAGGGAGAAATTATAAATCACAGGGTAACCTCAAAGAAAAATAATAAACCTTCACATCACAATAATAAAGAAGACAAGCACAAATATTCAGCAAATACTAAAACAACAGCAACAAAGGAAATGATAACATGATTCATAAACATAATGCGCTCAGGACAGAAAATAATATGGAGCAAAGAAACCAGGAACACCATGAAAAACATATAACAAAATGACAGCAACCAATTCATACTTGTCAAGAATTACACTGAATGTTAAGGGATTAAATGCACCACTCAAGAGACAGAGAGTCGCAGATTGAAAAAAAAAAAAAAAAAAACATAAATATGCTGTCTATAAGAGATATGCCTTAGAGACAAAGAAAAAAATAGACTAAAACTCAGAGGTTGGAAGAAGATAGATCAAGCAAATGGCAACCGTAAAAGAGCAGGAGTGGCAATATTAATTTCTGATCAAATTGACTTTAGGACAAAAACCACCATACAATAAAAGGAAGGACATTATATAATGATTGAAGGATCAATTGAACAACAAGATATAACCATAATAAACATCTATGGACTCAATGGAAGACCCCCAAAGTACATACCTCAGACTTTAAAAGAGTTGAAAAAGCAAAGAGATGACTCCACAGTCATAATAGAAGACTTTAATACACCACTTTCAATGAAAGACAGACCAACTGGAAAGAAACTCAACAAAGATGCAAAAGAGCTAAATAATACAATCCAACTTGACCTTATTAACATCTACAGAGCACTTCACCCAACAAAAGCACAATATACATTATTTTCCAATGCACATGGAACATTTTCCAGGATAGACCAATGTTAGGCCATAAACCAAGCCTTAATAAATTTAAAAGCATTGAAATACTTCAAAGCATCTTCTCAGATCACAATGCTATCAAATTAGAAATCAACAATAGGAAGATCAATGGAAAAAGAGCAAACACATGGAAACCAAACAACACCCTCCTTAAGAAAGACTGGGTAAAAGAAATAAAAATTGAAATTCAAAAATTCCTTGAATCAAATGAGAATGAAAACACAGTATACCAATGTCTTTGTGACACAGCAAAAGCAGTAATCAGAGGCCAATTGATAGCAATAAATGCACATATCACAAAAGGAGAGCCAAAATCAACACTTTAAACCAACATAACTAACAATTAGAAAAAGAACAGCAACAAAAGCCTACAGACACCAGAAGAAAGGAAATAATAAAGATTCAAGCAGAAATCAATGAAACAGAAAATAGAAAGACAACAGAAAAAATCAACAAGACCAGAGGTTGGGTTTTTGAAAAGATTACTAAAATTGACAAACTACTGGCAAATTTAACAAAGGAAAAGAGGGAGAGAATACAAAATAACATGGATAACAAATGAAACGGGTGACATCACAACAGAACCAACTAAAATACAAAGGATAATATCAGGATACTATGAAGAACTGTACTCCAACTAATTTGAAAATCTGGAGAAATGGACAGGTTTCTAGAAACACACTACTTACCTTAACTAACACAGACTGATGTGGAAAAGTTCAACAGATCAATAACAAAAAAAGAAATTGAACACAGGTCATCAAAAAATTACCAACCAAAAAAAGGCCTGGCCCAGACAGTTTCACTGTAGAATTCTACCAAACATTCAGAGAAGAAATGACACCAATCCTACTCAAACTATTCCAAAACATAAAAAAGGATGGAATCCTCCATAACTAGTTTTATGAAGTAAGCATAACCTTGATACCAAAACCAGGTAAAAACATCATTCAAAAGGAAAACTACAGACCAATATCCCTCATGAATATAGATGCAAAAATCTTCAACAAAATCCTAGCCAATAAACTCTAACAACAT
>NW_006921647.1:5368813-5370047 GCF_000298275.1 Orycteropus afer afer | reverse complement strand
CACAAAAGACCTGTATAAAGAAAACTATAAAAAACTACTTCAAGAAATCATACAACATCCTACATAAATGGAAGAACATACCATCCTTGTGGATAGGAAGATTGAACACTGTGAAAATGTCAGTTCTACTCAAAGCAATCTATACATTCAATGCAATCCCAATCCAGATCCCATCAACATTTCTTAAGGATATGGAAAAACCAATCACTAACTTTATATGGAAAGGAAAGGAACCTCGGATAAGCAAAGCACTATTGAAGAAGAAAAACAAAGTAGGAGGTCTCATACTGCCAGATCTCAAAACTTACTATATAGCCACAATAGTCAAATCTGCCTGGTATTGGAACAATGACAGACACATACACCAATGGATTAGTATTGAGAACCCAGAAATAGATGCATCAACCTATGGTCAGCTGATCTTTGACAAAGGGCTGAAATCCATTAAATGGAGAAGAGAATGTTTGTTCAATAAATGGTGCTGGCAAAACTGGATATCCATTTGCAGAAATATAAAACAAGATCTTTACCTCACACCATACATAAAAACTAAGTCCCGATAGATCAAAGATTTAAATGTGAAACCTAAAGCTATAGAGTTCCTCAAGGAAAAACTAGGGGCAAATTTAGGGGCCCTAAGATATGCCATAAATAGACTATCAAGCATAACCCAAAATACACAAAGAGCAGAAGAGAAACCAGATGACTGGGACCTTCTAAATATTAAATTTTTATGTGCTTCCAAAGACTTTTCCAAAACAGTCAAAAGAGAACCTACAGATTGGGAAAAAATATTTGGTGACATATCTGACAAGGGACTTATCTCTAGAATTTATAGAAAACGCCAACACCTCAATAACAAAAAGACAACAATCCAATTAAAAAATGGGCAGAAGACATGAATAGACACTTCACCAAGGAGGATAGTCAGGCGGCCAACAAACACATGAAGAAATGTTCACGATCATTTGCCATGAGAAAGATGCAAATCAAAGAAACAAGATACCATCTTGTCCCAGCACTAGCAGCAAAGTTCCACAAGACAGAAAAGAAAAAATGCTGGTGAAGATACAGAGAGAGTGGACTCTCATAAAGTGCTGGTGGGACTGTAAAATGGTACAACCACTGTGGAAAGCAGCATGGCAATTCCTTAAAAAGCTGGAAACAGAAATACCATTTGACCCAGCCATTCCATTACTAGGTATATATCCTAAAGAAGTGAGAGCCATGACAA
>NW_006921647.1:5366301-5366975 GCF_000298275.1 Orycteropus afer afer | reverse complement strand
TTTTGCACATACAGTACTGTGTTGTCAGTGAAGGCAAACATGGGTATATGGGTGGATAGATGGATGGACAGGCTGAACTATTAGGTATGTCTATGCAAAAGGAAGTGTACCCAAAACCATGTATAGGGTTGGCAGACAATGGTTCTACAAGTGTATTTGTATGTTCTGAAGAATTCCCAGGTGTATAGTAAAGCTGACAAGTGAAAAAGTTGTAGTAACTTCTTGGTCACAACCAGCTATCCATAGGGACTGAGCAGTTGAACCTGTGGGCTCAGGACCATAATCACAGGGGACGTCAAGCTCAATTGGCATAACATACTACACAAAACATTGTTCTACCTTCTAACTCTGGTGAGTAGCGACTGGGATCTTAAAAGCTTGTAAGCAGCCATCTAGGTGCAACGATGGGTCTCTCCTCATCCAGTGCAAAGAAGAATGAAGAAAACCAAAGATTCATGGAAAGAATTAGTCTTAGCTACTGGTATACCATGCAATTTGCAGCCTATATAACCATGAGACCAGGAGAACTAGATGGTGCCCGGCTACCAGTGTCAACCACTCAGAGGGGGATCTATGGAGAAGACCCTGGATAGAGAGGGAGAACAATGTGGAACAAAACTCAAAATCATCTGGGGAAAAAAAAAAAAGGAGGACCAGGTTTGCTGGTCTGATAG
>NW_006921647.1:5363027-5366137 GCF_000298275.1 Orycteropus afer afer | reverse complement strand
GGAGGGATGGACAGAGGGAAGAGGTAACTATTGGGAGGAAGTGGGAGGGGAGCTGTGGCATTGGGGTAAATTGTAGTCAATGTCATGAGACAACGTGTGTGTGAACTGCTGTATGGAAAGTGAATTTGCTCTGTAAACTTTCACCCAAATCATAATAAAAAAAGAAAAACTGTACACAAATATTCATATCAGCATTATACATAATAGCCAGAGGGCAGGAAACAAATCAAGTGTTCATCAACTGAAAAATGAAAAAACAAAATGTGGTATGTATCTATATAATGTAATACTCTCAGGCAATAAAAAGGGATGAAGTACTGATAATTCATTTATACCTGTACTGCTACAACATGGATAAATGAAATTTGAAAACTGTATGCCAAGAAAGAAAGCAGTCACAAGAGCACATATTATATGATTCCATTTATATGAAATGTCTAGAATAGGCAAATCTATAGAAACAGAAAGATTAGTGGTTGCCTAAGGCCTGGGGGAAGAGTGGACAGGAGATGATTGTTAATGGGCACAGAGATTCTGTTTTGGGCTAATGAAAGTGTTCTAAAATTATATTAAGGTGAAGTATGAACAACCCAAAATATACTAAAACCATGGACTTGTACATCTTAAATAGGTATATATTATGGTATTTAAATTATATCTCAATAAACCTATTTCTTTTAATAGAGAAATACATGAAAATAATGTCCCTACTCTTACAACCTTTAAATATCCCTGCATGAGGATATGATGTTTTAAGTGATGCAGCCCTCAAGCAACCATGAGTGGAAAAATCAAAGGGAAAAGGACAAAATGCTAAAGTGGCATCACAGAAAAACAAGAAATTGGCCCATGAGTTGCTGGATTAACCAACCCTGTAATAACCTACTTTGGGACTTATCATATGGAAAGTAGTATTTTCTTACTGTTTATGTTTCAACTGAGTCTTATTCTGTTACTTAGGTGAAACCAACATATTCCCATGACGGACATAGGATGCTGAGCAAGAGCATTCCACTAGCTACACACATTAGCTCTCTGAGATGTATCAATCACATATAGAATTTAATAAATAAAAGAGAAATCTATTACAATCCAAAATGAAACTTCAGATCACCAAAAAAAAAAATGTATTAATTTTTCTTGAAAATAAAACTGTATCTAAGAGTGGGCACATAGATTGATTTTTTTTGCTATGACTTAGAGCTATACACAAAAATAGTCTTAAAGGCATTTTATATATCATTATTTTATAATACTCTGAAAAAAATAAAGACTGAAGAATGCAAACAAATTGTGAATGATAAAATATACTTTCAGCTAAGGCAATTTTAAAAGTATAAAGCTAATCCCTAACCTCTCGCACTCACATCAACTCACATCACTATTTCTTTAAAATCAAGCAGTTGTTGTTATGTGCCGTTGAGTCGGACCTGATTCATAGAGACCCCCTGGGGCAGTATCACTACGGAAGTAGATTGCCCAACCTTCCTTTATTATTATAGTTTATTACTAAGGTGACCAGCTTAGTAAGTTTCAATAATGGATTAGTTATTGATGTAGTGAAGTACAACATGTGCTACTACTATAGCTACAATCATGATATGTAAACTAGGGGCATAAGATAGCATGTATGTAGAGTGAGGAATATAACTTACCCATGGTGAAGTACCATATGGCTAGGTTTACTGAGGAAGATTAAATATTACTATGATACCAATAAGCCTTGATGATAGGATACCAAATTAAAATTGCAACTGTAACTCCATGACAGTGGATAAGGAAAAGATACTGACAGTTCTTATATTAACTCATTTACTTAAAGCCAGATTTAAATAAAGAAATAAGAAAATAGTATTAGCTGCAGTAATAAATCCTGGCTCTGGTGGCATAGTGCATAAGGCATTTGACTGCTAACCAGAAGACTGGCAGTTTAAACCCACCAGCCACTCCTCAGAAGGAAGGTTGGGCAATCTACTTTCGTAGAGATACTGCCTCGGAAACCCAAGGAGGGGTCGCTATGAGTCGGATCCAAATCGATGGCAGTGAGTTTTTCTAAGACCTCTCTTCTAAATTTGAGATCTACATTTCTTGGCTTTTTACAGACATTTCCACTTGAATAAACAGCAGCCATCAAAACAACAAATTACAGACCAGTTTTCCAACAAAATTATGCCCCTTTCAGACATTCTTAACCATTCCACCATCCTTTTAGGTACCAATGCTCAAACCTCAGAGGAATCACAGCCACTCTTTTCCCCTGACCTTGGAACAATCTATCAAGGCACTCAAGCTCTTTATACTCTTTTATACCCACATGTCTTCTAACACTCCCTTCTTCATCAAGGCCAACATCCCAGCTCAAGTCATCTACATATCAAGCCTTTAGAACTATTTCTGAAATGATATCACCTCTTTTGATCAATGAAACTGATTACATGTCACTAGGATAAAAGTTTCATAAGGGAAGTGATTTTTGTATAATTTGTCAATAGTATGTTCCCAGTACCTAATATACTGCCCAGAACATAGTAAGTGCTCAATAAATATTTTAGAGGATGAAAAATTAATAACAATAGAATGTAGAACAGTGATGTTCCACTAATCTTGTGATATCACTTACACACTGTATGTCTAATGAAAGAACAGCTTCTCAATAAAAACCTGACATTCAAGACCTTCCACTCTTTAACCTCAATATGTCATTCTAAATTTATCTACAGTTACTAGATTTCCAGATCCAAACTTCAGCTAGAAAAGATTACTATAAAATAGCTATACAGTCTTGTGTCACTTAGCATCCATGATACATTCTACAAAATAGGATAGTATGTGATTTGGTTGTTGTGGGAACACCATATAATATAGAGGCAGTCTCTGATTACAAACAAGTTCCATTACTAAATCTGTCTTTAATTTGAATCTGCACTTAGTCAAAAAAGGTTAGGCACAGGAAAGGCGGAGGTGAGGCAAGATGGCGGACTAGGCAGAAGGATTGCACAGACCCTCTTCAACAAAGGAAAAGGGAAACCAATTAACACAGACACAGAAGATAATCTTGGACCCCTGAGCCTTGAAGGAAAGGATGCAGAATTGGACTAAACCCCAACTAG
>NW_006921647.1:5335564-5354342 GCF_000298275.1 Orycteropus afer afer | reverse complement strand
CATGAGACAAAGTATATGTGAACTGCTGTATGAAAAGTGAATTTACTCTGTAAATCTTCACCCAAATCCTAATAAAAAGAAAACAAAAGGTTAGGCACAGTGTATATCTAATGCCAGTAAGTCAAATGTTTGTCTGAGTATATAGTGTACATTTATATGTATAAAAAACATTAAAAACATACTTCTAGATACACTAAACCATCTTTAACATGATAATGCAGGATAATAATAATGTTTTGATGTATGCTGCAAAGTAGTACCCATTTGTTTTTATGAACCATTGTATATATCCTCAAATTTTTAATGTAAAAGGCTTTACAGGGATTGGGACCATGGATTTATATGCAGTCAGACATTGCTCAAACGAACCTTACGTGGCACGTGATTATATTTAACTACTATATAATATAGTGTGTGTGTGTGTGTTTATTGTTGTTAGTTGCTACTGAGTCAGCTTTGACTCATGGTGACTCATGCACAACAGAAGAAAACATTGCCCAGTTCTCTGTCATCTTCATAATCATTAGTATGTTTGAGTCTATTTTTGCAGCTATTGTGTAGTATCTTACAAGTACCATCTCTCACTGCCAGTTGGTCAGTTTGTTCTACTGTGATGACTGGCATGTTGCTATGATACAGGAAGCGATACCACTGGTTGGTGGTTTGAACCCATCCAGCAGCATTGCAGAAGAAAGGCCTGACAATGTGCTTCCATAAATATTACAGACAAGAAAATCCTATGGAGAAGTTCTACTCTTTAATACATGGGTCAGAATCACATTTTGAATGGGTTATTTACCTATAGCCCCACAAAAAAAAATGAAAGAAAGGCAAAATCACAGACCACTCTCTCAAATCTTTGTCCTCACTTATTCAATAAGACAGATAAATCTTTCTAAAGTTAGATTCAAACAGCCAAGTATAATTCTTTCAGTAAAACTAATCCAATTCACTTTTTTGAGTTGATTCTGAATCACAGAGAACCTATAAAACAGAGAATTATGCCACAGTGTTTCCAAGGCTGCAAATCTTTATGAATGCACACTGCCACATTTTTCTCCCACAGAGCAGCTGGTGGGTTCAAACTGCTGACCTTTTCACCAGCAGCCAAGTTCTTTTAACCACTGCACCACCAGGGCTCACTTTCTTTCAATAAAGGGGGATCAAATTAAACTGGAATCAAGAAGCAAAATGTCAAGTTCTCCAGAGGCTTTCAGCTCACCCCCAACTCCTAATGCTAGTAAAACAAATTCTAATTATCTTAATCAATATTTCATGTTGCTTGCACAAATCTAGTTTTCATACCAAAGTCAAAATTGTCTCTTTTGAATTTTATGGTTGTTGTTAGTCACAGTCAGGTTGGCCCTGGCCTCATAGCAACCCCATACACAACAGAACAAAATGTGGCCAGTCCTACGCCATCTCCGTGACCAGTTGCAGATCAGACCACTGTGATCCATAGAGTTTCCATTGGCTGATTTTCAGAAGTAGAACACTAGGCCTTCCTTCCTAGTCTGTCTTAGTCTGGAAGCTCCACTGAAATTTGCTCAGCATCAAAGTCACATGGAAGTGCTCACTGGCAGATGGGGGGGGGCTGTGCACAAGGCACACTAGCAGGGATCAACCTTGGTTTCCCTCATGGAAGACAAGAATTTAAGTTGTGGGTGCATCCTCATTTGTTACTTTCACAATCAATATTATTTACTTTTCCCCACTTTTTAAAATTTTAAAAATACAGAAAATTATGAGAGCCACTGGGTACATAACAGGGTATGGACATCTATGTTGAAGAATAAACTGGGCAGTAGAAAGGCTGTGACAGAGAGAGACCCCAGGAATAGTAAATGATGACCGTAAGTCCTAGCAATTCCAAGCAGCACAGAAATAAAGAAAAAGCCCCTCAAAAAAAGAAAACCAAAAAAGAGAGGTTCTCTTGGGTGTTGAGTTGGAAATCCAGGCAGAAATACATGCTACCCACTGGAGCTCAGTACATGAAGACATTAAGCTAAACAAGAGGATGAAAATTCCAATGCTGAAAAGTTTCCCTTGAGGATGTAAATCCACTCCAACTAACAATAAATAAAACTAAAACTGAATAATCATTAGTTTAATTCATTCTTCTGTAGTGTGGAGAAAGATTAGCACTGCCCTAATTAAGACTCAAATTATATGAGGCTTAGTAAGACTGCCAGGAGCTCTGGTGGCATAGTGCCTAAGGCATCTGACTGCAAACCAGAAAGCTGGCAGTTCAAATCCACCAGCCACTCCCTGGAAGGAAGGTTGACCAATCTACTTCCGTAATGACAGTGCCTCGGAAACCCAAGGAGGGGTCATTGTAAGTCAGCCCTGCCTCGAGGGCCATGGGTTAGTAAGATTTCCAGCATTTTTATCTCTTCATCCTACCTCTAATTAAGAGTATCTTTATAATTTTTCAAGGCACTGAGACCCCCAGTACTGCTGTGCCTAATTTGAATGTGGATGAGGGTTAAAAATAGCAGGGATAGTAAAAGGGTAAGGTAATACTGTTCAAAATAGTATCATTTTGTAAATTCATCAGCTTTCCACCACCATGGTCCTCATGCTCTTAGTACCTTTTTTCCTAGCAATTGTACCATCATCATTCTAATTACTCAAGTCCCATATATTGACATAATATTGACCTTTTCATTCCCACATCTAATCAAGCTCCATCAAGTCATCAAACTCATCCTTTTGTCTTTTACTCTATTTCTTACATCCATCTCTTCTATTTCTGTGTGTTTTGTTTTGTTTTTTCCATTCCCATTCCATAACCCTAATCTAGGCTTTTGCCTTATCTATCTGCCTAAAAATTTCCTGCTACATCAAGAATAAAGGTGGAGCCTAATTCTTCATACAGCAGTTAGGTCTCTCATAACCTGACTCCAGTCACCCTCCGGGCTTACTCCAGTCCCTTCCCAACAGACTGTGAGGAACCTGGAATTTCTGCCGGTACTCATGTAATTCCTCCATCCTTGAATGCCTCCTTAGCCTAGTATATCCATTGAACTCCTGCTCTCAATCACCATGGCCCAACTCAAACATTCATTCCTTTCTCAGAGCCTTGCCCAAATTTATTACTCTGTGGTCAAGATTCTCCTTTATATTTTATTCCTTAAAGCTTTTTGCACACATAATACATTTTTTTGTTTTCTTTTTATGTAGACCTGTGACCCTATTAGCTTCCTGGGTAACACAAACAGTTTGTACTCAACTGCTAACCTGAGGGTTGATGGTTCAAACTCACTGAGCCTTTCTGTGGAATAAAATCCTGGCGCTACCTTCCCATTAAAAATTAAAGTGAAGAAAACCCTATGGAGCTCTGTAATACATGGGGTCATCATGAGTCAGAATCAACTTCATGGCGACAGGTTTGGTTTGGTCACTCTATTGGGAATGTGAACTTCTTCTAGGCCTGTGATTATTTCTCCTTCATTTTCAGATCCTCAGCACCAAACACAGCATCAGATACACAGTAGATGCTTCATAAATGGGTGCTGGATTGATTCACATTACCATATACCCTTCAATTGCTATCTTTTAATGTGTTTCTGTCTTAACTCTAACTCCCTCAACCATATTGTAGGGTCATTAAAGATAAACACTGTCAAGGACATTTTAAGGGCAGTAAAACTATCCTGTCTGATTCCTCAATGGTAGATACATTTGTCAAAACCTATAGGACTGTACAACACAAATTGAACTCTTTTAGTTAATGATAATGTATGTTGGTTCATCAATTGTAACAAATGTACCATAGAATGCAAGATGTAATAATAGGAGAAACAATGTGTAGAGGGGAAGGAAGAGAGCATACAGAAACTCTGTATTATGTGCTCAATTTTTACAGAAACCTAAAATAGTTCTAAAATAAAATCCATTAAAAAATAAAATATATATATTTTAAAAAGATGTCTCCTTAAACACACACCCACACACACACACAATTTTCTTATGTTTATACTTTTCACAGAGTTTGGCTTTAAACATCGACACAATAAATCTTTGTTAATGGATGGCATACAGCTGCACCATCTTGCCTCCCTCGCAGAATCAAATGCGGTAATGTTATTCTTCTCCCTTGCTTATAAGGAAAAGAGCCTCTAGAAGAGGAAGAGGTAAATGAAGCAGCCCATGGAGCTCAGCTGAGGAAAAGGTAGCAGGCCGTTTCTAATTGTAGAAGCCTTTAATATAGTCAAGCTCCAGTTCAGTTAGCAAACAGCAAGATTGGGAATATAGTTAAACAAAGCACATCAGGGCTAATAAGTTAATTAGGAACAATGCCCGCAGATAAAAATCTGTAATATTTGTTCTCCATAACAAGGTGGATAAGTGATATTTGTTTTAAAAATTACTGAAAAATATTTGCAGTGCTGAACTATCTGAATTGAGAAGAGGATTAATGATTTAAGTCCTGCATCAAGGTTACAATATTTGAAAAGTGAATCATCCATAAGCTGTGGTTCAAGCAATGTGAGGCCCAGGCTGAGGTGCTAAACTAGACAAAAACCCATCGAAGTAAATTAGGGAAGTGGGGGTAACTAAATTCTACACATGCTTTAAAACTGCTGTTCACTCCACTACCGTTAACTCCTTCTAAAAAATGAGAAAATGTGACTATCTTAGGTACAATGGAGCAGCAAGCAAAAAGGGGCATGTTTAAAACGAACAAGCCTGCAATAAAAGGAAACGGGAATTCCTTTACTGATTCCCAGATGGCTTCGTCTCCTCTTGATGTTGTCTAGTTCATGGAAATTTAAAGAGTAAGTGGGAGAGTTTTAAGGAGTTACTCTTTTTAACAGGAAATGACTTTTCCCTGTTTCCTGTTTCTATGAAGAGGGATTTTCCCTAAACAATGCTGACTTTCCTCTCTACCCTTCAACTCTCTCCTCTTTAGAGGAAGAAATTTGAGCTATGTTTAGGGAACAGGCTCATAAATCCTGCCTGGAATACATCTCTGACTGTCCTTTCCCACACACAACTCTCCCTCACATAGATTATAACTAAGTGGGCTAGTCTGCATAATTCTGGGTACATGCTTTCCTCTCTCACACTTGGCTATGCCTCAAACTTAGCTTCTATCTACCATAGAGGTAATGTTATGTTCTTCATCTGATGACTCTAATAATGCCTTATTTCCTAATTTGTTCATAACTCAGGCAGGTGAAAGTTTCTCTTTATTGAGTCTCCTCAGAAAATTCACCAGTTTACAGTTCCCAAGGAATAAAAAAAATTAAAAAAAAAAAGCCAAATCTCTCATGGTAGAGTTGAATCCAACTCATGGCGATGCCACATGCTACAGAGTAGAGCTGCTCCATAGGGTTTTCTTGACTATAATCTTCATGGAAGCAGATCACCAGGCTTTCTTCTGCTGTGTTGCTGAGTGGGTTTGAACTGCCAACCTTTAACATAGTCGAGCACAACCATTCATGCCACCCAGGAATCTATCACGGGAAATACAGTAACTCTGAAAGTAAATAAACTGGTTCCACTAAATAAACTCTCTCTTCCAAAGCTCTAAGTGATTTGTTTAGCTGAGTTGGAGAATTTACCTGATTTGAGATTCCCCAAGCAAAGATATTAATTGATAAAAAAAGATCCACCTTTCATTTGTTCTTAGAATAAATGTCTTCCTTCTATACTTAGAAAGGCATTGTGGTGCAGTCATAGAATCCTCACCTTCCATGCAGAAGACCTGGCTATCGTACCTCATGCACAACCATCCACCAGCCAGTAGAGGCCTGGAAGTTGCTATGATACTGAACAGGCTTCGACAGATCCCCAGCCAATCACAGCAACGGTACAGGACCAGGCAGTATTTCATTCTTTGTGCATGGGGTTCCTATAAGTTGGAAGCCAATTTGATGGCAGCTAACAACAACAATCTATACTTAACTTTTATATTCAACAATTTAAAACATGGATTTCTTTTTCTTTTTTCCTATTCATTTCAAAGTTAAAGTACCCTAAATTACAATATGTATATTCAATACTCCTAATTTTGCCCTTAAAAATGCTTTAAAAAAGCACTTCAAATGAGCATGAGATTTTTGTTTAAATAATATTTTCCAGTAGTAATATATGAGAAATACTGTGAATGGTCCTTCCAAAATTACATTATTGGTTTTTACAGGTTCTCTCCAAGTTTCACAAAGGTAGATACAATTTTAGTATCCTTATGTATGAATGAAAGAACTGAGGTTACGCAGCTACACAGACGTCAGGTCAGAAATACTGAGGTAAACTGGCATTAGAGGGTGGATCTCTTAGACTAAAAATTTATATCCCCAGAGTAGGCAGCCTGGTAGAAAATCATGTCTCAAAAAATTCCAGCTTCCCATATGCTGTACAGGGATTCCATAGTGATTTTTGCTGTGTAGAACCTTAAGAATCTAAGAGGAAAATGTATTTAAACACAACAGAACAGTAGCACTGTACCATCTGAAGTTGTCATTCTTAGATACAAAAACAAAAAACCCACTCTTTAAGTTACATATTGTTTATACTAGTTAAGATATTACAGAGCTAAAAATCTCTTAGTATCCTATTCAATTAGAAGTTTTATAATACTACCATAGTATTATTGGGAGCTCTGGTAGTGTAATGCCTAAGGCACTTGACTGCTAACCAGAAGGCTGGCAGTTCAAACCCACCAGCCACTCCTCAGAAGGAGGTTGGGCAATCTACTTCCGTAGTGATACTGCTTTGGAAACCCAAGGAGGGGTTGCTATGAGTTAGGTCTGACTTGATGGCACATAACAACAACATAGTATTATTATAAGTTATAATATTACTCAACTGTAGTTCTTAAGGCAATATTTACTATAATAAGCTGATAAACTCTATTGCATATCCATGCATAATAATCATAATGAAAAGATGTGTCAGGAAAAATAACCAAGAACTGTCATATTGTCTTGACTTACAGAATCTAAGATATTCAACTAAAGAGGAGAAGAGTGCTTTTAAAGTAAAAAAAAAAAAAAAAAAAAACTTCCAACTTTGTTTATACTCTCTGCATTTCTTATTTATAGTAACACAAAAACTTTGCTTCTCCCTAGATATTTTCACTACATTTTTATCATCAAAACCGCAATGCCCTTGTTAATGCCCTCCTCTTTGCTTCTTAATTACAGGAAATAGAGAAATACATACAGAAGTGCTTACTTTTGCCAACCACTGAGCTAGTCTGTAGCCCCTTTTACAGATAAGAACATCCAGGTTTAAAGAGATTTACTACCTTGCCTAAGATCACAGAGCTCAGCTTTAAATCTTTTTCTGACTGTGGAGCCTAAATTCTTACCAACTACACCATTCTGCCCCTCCCCTCACACACACCAACACACACTGTTCTCACATTCACAAAGGTAGCCCCACTATGTTCTCTAGCAGTGTCCTAGAACCTAGAACCCCTCAAACTTCCTCACCATCATCAAAACTTTTCTATCCTGCATCTCTCTGATTCTAATCTTGTTAGATTATTGAGATTATTCTACACAAAAACTACCTATTACAAGATTATATTGAAGATGATGGTGGAATAGGCAGACAAGCTACACAGACCCTCTCCAAGTGATAGAAAAGAAAAGAAAACCAATTGACAGATATAGAAGATAATCCTGTAGCCCTGAGCTTTGAAAGGAAGTATACAGAAATGGATTAGGCACCAACTAGTGAAATAACCTGAATGAAAACAGTGAGTATGGAGACATACGGAGCTGCGGACTGTCAGCTACTGTAATGGCATCAACAGCCTGAATATTTCCAGGTGGTGTTGGGACCTGAGAATTGACCTAAAGATCAGCCCTGGTTCCAAAGGACTGCATGGACGACTGTACTGGTGTCTGATGACTAGGACGGGAAACAGCAAGGAGAGAGACAACCTGAGCTGTGGACTTCTGGCTGTCCAAAGGGAGCAGCCATTTTGATTGTTTATAAGGGGCAGGCACTGAGGATATTTAAAGTGACTGAGGGCATAGCCATTTTCAAAGTTTACAAGCGGTGGCCATTTTGAATATTAAAAGTGACCAAGGGCACCCATTTTGAATGTTTACAAGTGGCAGCCATTTGGGATCTTTAAAAGGACTGAGGGTTCAGCCATTTTGAATGGTTACAAGTGGTGGCCATTTTGGATGTTTAAAAGACAGAATTCTCATTTGGATTCCAGGGCCTAAGAATAGGATCCATTTACCAAGGATGGCAGGGACATATGGGAGGCTGACAGCTAGAAAGGAGACAGGTGGTGAGTGTATAAGTGTATAAGCGAATAGAGGAGCATAGTATCCTGCTTATGTAGATAACATCCAAACAAAACAAAGAGAATGAAAATCTTGGGCAAGCCACTCCAACATACAATCACCAATGAAATATAAACACAAAAACATCACAATGCCTCAAAGACAACAGAGCATCACAGTGCACACAAAGAAGAAAGATAAATCAGGGGAAACAAGGGACCAGGATACAGACGCAGAAAACATCCCTGAGGAAGAAGCAGCTTTTGAACTCCCTGATAAGGAATCCAAAAGAATTATATTTAGGTACCTTCAACAGCTTTAGAGGAAGATCAAGGAAATCACTGATAAAATTGAGGAAAACACAGAATACCCTAGAACAACTTCAAAAGACCATACAAAAATAAAATGACAAAATAAAGGAAAACTTAGAAATGATACAAAATCTACAGAAAGAAACCCAGAAGATTAATACTAAATTTTCAGAAACAGATAATACATTGAACAAGCAAAGGAGTAGAACTGAATCAATGGAAGACAGAATTAGTGAGACTGAAGACAAATACCCTACTACTTCTTTGGAAAGGGATCAATTAGAAAAAAGGTCAACACAAAATGAAGAAAGCTTAAGGTTCATGTGGGATGCCATCAAAAGGAATAACCTACACATAATCAGAATTCCAAAACAGGAAGAGACAAATGAAACTACAGAGAAAACTGTCAACGATGTATTAGAAGAGAATTTCCCTAGTATGATGAAAGATGAGAATATATACATCCAAGAAGTCCAATGAACCCCAAACAGGATAGACTCCAAAAGAAAATCACCAAGACACATCATCTGCTCAACAAACCAAAGACATCATCAAACTCACCAAAACCAAAGACAATGAAAGAAGCATGGGAAAAAGTGAAAAGTTAGCTACATGAAGCAACTAATAAGACTATGCTGATTTCTCAGCAGAAACCATGCAGGCAGGAAGACAATGGAATAGTATACATAAAACCCTGAAAAACAAAACTTTCAAACCAAGAATTTTATACCCAGCAAAACTGTCCCTCACATATGATGGTGAAATTAGATTTCCAGATAAGCAGAAATTGAGGGAATTTGTTAAAACCAAACCAACTTTACAAGAGTTGCTAAAGGGAGTCCTTTGGACAGAGAACCAACAAACAGCAAACAACAACTGACCATGAACGCACATGATGACATAACCCAGAAACCAACCTAGTAACAGAAGTATGCAAAGTAAAGAAGCCTACAAGACTGTAAACAGAGAACCAGAGACATCAGTTGACAAATAAGGACAACTACAAACCAAAAAGAGGGAAAAAACTGTGTAGTTACAGAAGTTCTAAATGGTAGGGAAGTCAAGAAAACTGGAAGACAGAATATACTGTTCTAAACTTGGGAAGAAAATTATAAATCACAAGGTAAACTCAAAGAAAAATGATAAACCTTCACATCAAAATAAAAAAAAAAAAGGACAAGCACAAATATTTAGCAAATACTAAAACAATAACAACAAAGGAAGTGATAACACAATTCATAAACAAAACAGGATCAGCACAGAAAACTATATGGAACAAAGAAATCAGCAACACTACGAATAAGCATATAACAAAATGACAGCAACAAATACATACTATCAATAATTTCACCGAATTTCAGTGGATTAAGTGCACCACTCAAGAGATGGAGAGTTGCAGACTGGATAAGAAAACATAACCCATCAATATGCTGTCTACAAGAGACACACCTCAGAGATAAAGACTAAAACAGACTGAAAATCAAAGGTTAGAAAAAGATCTATCAAGCAAATGGCAGCCATAAAAGAGCAGAAGTGTCAATAATTTTTGACAAAATTGACTTTAAGACAAAAACCACCATAAGAGACAAATTAGGACATTATATAATGATTAAAGGATCAATTGAACAAGAAGACATAAAAATAATAAATATCTATGCACCCAATGAAAGAAACCCAAAATATATAAATCAGATTCTAACAGAACTGAAAAGACAAATACATGACTCCACAGTCATAGCAGGAGACTTTAATACACCACTTTCAATCACAGATAGAACTGGAAAGAAGCTCAACAAAGACACAGAAGAACTAAACAATATAATCCACCCACTTGACCTTGCAGACATCTACAGAGCACTTCACCAATAGACTCCAAAACCATATCAAAAAAATAATACATTATAACCAAGTAGGGTTCATACCAGGTATGCAAGGATGGTTCAACATTAGAAAAATAATTAATGACATCCATCACATAAATAAAGGAAAGAACCACATGAGACTATCAATCAATGTGGAAAAGGCATTTGATTAAATCCAACACCCTTTCCTGACAAAAACTCTCAGCAAAATCAAAATAGAAGGGAAATTACTCAACATAATAAAGGGCATATATGCAAAACCAACAGCCAACATTATTGTCAATGGAGAGAGACTAAAACCATTCCCCTTGTGAACAGGAACCAGACAAGGATGCCTTCTATCACCACTTCTATTCAACATTATACTGGAAGTCCCAGCCAGGGAAATTAGGGAAGAAAGGGAATCAAAGGCATCTAAATTGGTAGGGAAGAAGTCAAACTATCCCTATTTGCTGATTATATGATCCTACACATAGAAGACCCAAGAGATTCAGCAAAAAAAAAAAAAAAAAACCCACTAGAACTAATTGAAAGATTTAGCAGTGGCAGGATACAAGATCAACACCAAAATTCAGTTGGACTCCTATACACCAGCAAAGGAGATTGCTGACAAAAAAAAAAAAAAAAGGAAATCAATACCATTTACAATAGCACCAAAATAAATAAATAAATAAAATACTTGGGAATAACTCTCACAAGGGACACAAAACATCTGTACAAAGAAAACTACAAAACACTACTTCAAGAAACCATATGAGATCTACATAAATGGAAGAATATACCACACTTGTACATAGGAATAATGAACATCGTGAAAATGTCAATACTACCAAAAGCAATCTATATGTTCAATATGATCCCAATCCAGATCCCATCAGCATTCTTTAAGGATATGGAAAAAAATGGGGCAATCTACTTCTGTAGTGATACTGCCTCAGAAACCCAAGGAGGGGTTGCTATGAGTCAGGTCTGACTCAATGGCACGTAACAACAACAACAACAATTTTATATGGAAAGGAAAGAGACCTCAGAGAGGGAAAGCACTATTGAAGAAGAAGAACAAAGTAGGAAGTCTCACACTGCTGGATCTCAAAACCTACTATATAGCCACAGTAGTCAAAACTACCTGATACTGGTACAACAACAGATACACAGACCAGTGGAACAGAATTAAGAACTCAGAAATAGATCTATCAATCTATGGTCAGCTGATTTTTTACAAAGGGCTGAAATCCATTAAATGGGCAAGAGGTAGTCTCTTTAACAAATTGTGCTGGCAAAACTGGACATCCATTTGCAGAAATATGAAACAAGATCTGTACCTCACGCCACATAGAAAAACTAACTCCAGATGGATCAAAGACTTAAATGTGAAACCTAAAACTATAAAGTTCCTCAAGGGAAAAACAGAGGAAAATTTGGGGTCCTCATTTATGGCTTAAATACACTGTCAGGTATAACCCATAATGCACAAGCAGCTGAAGATAAACTAGATGAATGGGACCTTCTAAAAATTAAATTTTGATGTGCTTCAAAAGACTTCTCCAAAAGAGTCAAAAGAGAACCTACAGATTGGGGAAATATATTCAGCAATGACATATATGAAAGAGACTTATCTCTAAAATTTATAGAAAACTCCAACACCTGAACAACAAAAAGATTAACAATCCAATTCAAAAAAGGGCAGAAGACATGAATAGACACTTCACCAAAGAGGATATTGAGGCAGCCAGCAAATACATGAAGAAATGTTCACTATCATTAGCCATCAGAGAGATGCAAATCAAAACAACAATGAGCTACTATCTCACTCCAGCACTAATACAAAGTTCAACAATACAGAAAATAACAAATGCTGGAGAGGAAGTGGAGAGATTGGGACTCTCATACATTGCTGGTGAGACTGTAAACTGATGCAACCACCATGGAAAGCAGTATGGCGATTCCTTAAAAAGTTGGAATTAGAAATACCATTTGACCCAGCCATACCATTATTAGGTATATATCCAAAAAAAAAGAGAGCCAGGACAAGAAAAGATGAACCCATGTTCATCACAGCACTATTTACAATATCAAAAAGATGGAAACAACCTGTGTGCCTATCAACAGAAGAATGGATAACCAAAGTATGGTGCATACACACACAATGGAATACTATGCAATACTAAAAAATAACGTAGAATCTGCAAAACACTGAATAACATGGATGAACTTGGAGAACATTATGCTAAGTGAAATAAGTCAATCACAAGACAAATATAGTATTAGTTCATTACTGTAAAAATCGAAGGAAAGGTTTATATATGGAAGGAAACTTTCTTTGTTGGTTACCAGGGGTGGGAAGGGAGGGGAAAGGAGGGAACACTGCAAAAGAAACCAAAAAAACAAAAACAAAAAAAATTCATTGACCCATGTCACTTTAGGTTTGTGCATTTCATTGTACGTAAATTATATTTCAATAAAGTGTACTTTTAGAAAATGATTATCTTGAGCATAGTCTCTTTAGAATACTAGTCAGTAGCCTCTCGCTACCTATTACAAGGTTATACTGAGCACAGTGCCTTTGGAATGCTAGTCAGCAGCCTTTCATTCTGTTGTACAGAATGAGGTACAATGACTCTGTTGGTCATGAGTCGGAACTGACTCTACAATTTGGAATGACTAACAATTCATTCGAAAGGCCAAAATTTGCAAACTGCAAATTGCCCTTACTATCTTCTTCATATGGGCAGATTAAACAAGCCACTGCCACTGAGCTGAATCCAATTCACAGCGATTCCATAAAACTAAGTAGAGCTTGGAACAAAATCCAAAAACACAAAAATGACCAGAATTGCTGGT
This sequence comes from Orycteropus afer afer, assembly GCF_000298275.1. Taxonomy (NCBI): domain Eukaryota; kingdom Metazoa; phylum Chordata; class Mammalia; order Tubulidentata; family Orycteropodidae; genus Orycteropus; species Orycteropus afer. The sequence goes on along the minus strand of NW_006921647.1, from coordinate 5,341,073 downwards.
TGGGTAGAGTCTGGTAGAAACCCCAAGACCATGGCCCCAGATACCCTTTGGGCCTAGAAATGGACTCACTCCCATGGATTGGCTCTCAGCCCAAAAGCAGAAAGACCTACATGCAGAACACCTGTCCCAAGGTGATGCACCACCTACCCCAGGGAGATACGCCCCTTAGAGCAAACAGCCATGGGGCACCAGAGGGAAAGCTGGAAAGAAAAGAGTGTAGTTAAGATGGGCACAGGGGAAAGGGCAGTCACAGGACAGGAGAGGAGGGGAGTATGTTATGATTAGGGATGGTAATCAGGGTATGAAATCAAATGTACACAAACTGTTGAATGTAAAACAAATTATGCTTTGTAAATTTGTACCCAAAGCACAATACATTAAAAAAAAAAAAAAAAAAAACTGAGTAGATCTGCCCCACAGGGTTTCCAAGGCTGTAAATCTTTACTGATCAGCAAAGCTGCTGGAGAGTTCATACCACCAACCTTTTGGTTAGTAGCTCAGTGCTTTAACCACAGCACCACCAGAGCTCTCAAGAGCAGATTAAAGGGAGTGGGTCCTTTCAGTGCTACAGACACTGTCAATTTAGTCTCCTAAAATCTCCTAAATTATAAAAAGTAGAAGGCAAATTATATGCACTATGTTTGGACTTCCCCCAAACACCCCTCCCAAAATAAATAAATAAAGACTTCAGGAATTGTCTATTGCACTTACTGCTGTCTGAAACAGTTAAGTTCATATGAAATACTTGTCGATCTGATGGACAGACTGATGGGAGGGTGGCTATGAGGCATGTAAGAATGGTTACCTGGTACTGACTCTATATTCAAATAAGAGTCTATTATCTGAATGTGTATTGAGATGTATTTTACTGTAGTGATTATATAGTAAAACTCAATTTAAATTATTTTCTGTTTATAATAAGTGTATAACAACTCATTCATTAATTACATATTATATTAACTTACAGTAATTTTTAATTTTTGTACAAATTTCCCTCATAACAGAATATCAGCTATCACATAAATTCTCCTTTCAACTTTAGTTTGCCAAATATTTCATACATCTTCAAACAAGGACAAAGAATAATCTACTGAAACAAGTATTTGTAAATATTTCACAAAATCAAAGATAGGTTCAAGCTGACTTATTCAAAGGTCAAGGTGGCCTTCTACACTTCTACTTCTGAGTGGAAAAGGCAGATTGCCACTTCATGTGGTACAGCTAAAAGAACATTTCTGTTTGTTCAACATCATAATTTATTTTCTATTCAGTAAACTGCGAGGTTTCTCCACTAAATACAATTTGATAAATGAAAAAATAAACATGCTGAATCAAAGCAAGAACCATGATTTTTATGGAACGAAAATATAAGAGTTCATTAGAATTCAGGAAACATAAAATTTGTTTTTATCTTTTTATTTTTTACCAAGATGTGAAGGTGTTTCTGAAATTATGACCACTGCAGAGGCCATAGCACAAGGTTCTAATTCCTTCAACTGTTTATCCATGAGACTCAATGTGCCAACCCTGTGGGAGGCTCCAGCATACCAAATAATAATAAGTATCATTATCATTATGTTTACAGACAAAATGTTCCTTCTTCTGGTCCAAATAATCACACTAACAAAAGCGAAGTCCCAGAGATGCTAAACATTCAAAATTCAAAATGTTTCCTTTATTATCAGTCTTAGTTCCTCTTAATGGCAAGCTTTCTTTTATCTCTTCCAAAGCAACCCCAATTCAAAAGATTAACGATAGTTCCAAATAAAATCTTAAATAAGGGTTGACTTTTCTAGCAAGAATTGGCTTTGGAAAACTAATATTATGATATGGTCACTGTTCTGGTTACCCAGTGATGCTCTGACAGGAATATGCCAAATATGGAATGCTTGAATAAAGAGGAGTTTATTCTCTTACAGTTTCAAGGCTTTAAGTCCAAGTTCAAAGTGCCAGGCTTTAGGGGCTGGGTGAAAGCCCCTCAACCTTCAGCTTTAGCTCTGCCTCCTGCTTCCAGCCCACTGAAGCTAGAGGCTTTTCTTCATTCAGACAGCTGTTGGCAGCTGAGACTGACAAACCCAAGGCTAACAATTGTAGTACCAATGTTACCAAACCACATGGCAGCCTATTAATTCAAGTCCATTGAAAGTCACAAGGTTGGCAGAGCATGGCAGGCTGCTGAACAATGGCACGGCTACATGCAGAGTTCAAGCGTGCTGTAAGCTACAGATCATTCCCCAAGCCTTCTCCTTATATACAGGAAGCAGACCATATCCCTAAGGCAGCTACTCAGCTGCTCACAGTGGATTCCACCATGGAGTTGATTACCAGTCTCCTCATGGGGAATACTACATCCAGCTGCCCAGCCACTCAACCAGGCCCAGCCAAGTTGACACACAAACTTAACTACTACAGTCACAGATGATATAATGTTCCTTTAAGAAATAAGGAATCCCTAGGTGGTATAAACAGCTAACACAGGGCTGCTAACTTAAAAGTTGGAGGTTCTAGTCCACCCAGAAGGGCCTTCCAAGAAAGGTCTGGTGATCTACTTTTGAAAATCCAGCCATTGAAAACCCTCAGGAACACAGTTCCACTCTGACACATACTGAGTCACCATGACTCAGAATCTACTCAATGACAACTAGTTTTGGTCTTTTTTTTTTTTTTTGAAACAAGAAATATTCCTAAACATGAATTATATGCTATCTCCCTACCTCCATCCTGATTTTAAAAGCCAATCATAAAGATATCTCACAACAGTATTCACTACAATGCCAGGTCACACCATGAGAATACATCTGTCACATCCGTAAAGAAGCAGCAGTTCTGATCAAGTAAAGATAAAGCACTCCTTGGAGATGTCTGTCCCAGGTTTTATCTCCCACCTGCCATTGTCTAGGCTCATGGCCCTGAGTTAGTCTCCTCTTCAGGCCTGGGCTTTCACCTTTGTAAAATGGGTAGGACTAGAAGATCCACTAAATCCATCCCAGTTCTCAGAAAGAAGCAAAGGGAAGACCCTCAACAGGATGGACTGGCACAGTGGCTGCAAAAACAGGCTCAAGCATAGTGATGATTGTGAGGATGGTGCAGGACCTGGCAGTGTTTGGTTCTGTTGCACACAGGGTATTATGAGTCAAAACCAACTTGACAGCACGTAACAACAGCTAGGGTCTACCTTCACACAATCGCATTCCCTTATCTGCATAAAGCCATTCTTATTCTAGGCTTCAGAGCCTGGTAAGGCAGGGGTACCATGCCACAGCTTCACTACAATCCTGATCTGCATGGCTAGAAGCACAGCCCTCCAAGAACTGGGTTGGGTGCCTGCAATCAACAAGCCCCCCACAATTACCTTCCTCCAGCATGAGGCTAGGGTAAAGCCTGTTGTGTTATATCTTTCAATCTAGATCATTAGCCAAAAGCCTAATAACAGGGAATATACTGTGTTCTACTTTTTCCTCTTAACTACCTTAGAATACTCACTGAGTGATCTAGTGAAACATATGGAGCTCTTACATGAAATTAAAAGAAAGAGATCATCACCATGTTTTATGTTTAAGGTATTTCTTACTATTTCAATAATTCCTTATGAAAATTTGCAGTAATATATAAATTCATTAATGAAAACTGAAAAGAACTCATGCAAAATAGTTCATCAGCTATGAGTCAGCAGACCCTATTCTGCCTCTGTACTGTGCACATGCTGATGGTTACCCTCATCCTGGATGACTGTCTATATTTGCCTTTGTCCTGTTTAAGGCTTAATAAAATGGTTTCTATAGAAAAGACAAGATAATTCATCAATTTTAACAATGCTATGAAAATCATCTCCATAGTTCAAATGGAAGGTAAAACTATCCATAAATCAGAATGCAGTTCACTTAAATCATGCTCAATTCATTTAGTTCTTTAGAACATAGTGAAATCACTAAGTATCTGTCTATATGAGTCCTGATTTGTCTTATGAACCCAAACAGAACTCTTGTAGACTGCAAATATTTCACACAAGTACACACCTTAGTCATAATGGGGAAATGAATTAAGTGTACATGGTAAAAACCTGTCACGAGAACTTGAAAAATCAATCCAAATTAAATGCCCTACTGATGCAAGGTCAGTAATATCTTCATATATTGAAAAGCACACATATTAAAATTTGGTAGTTGGGCCTCGAGGTAAACTGAATTAGTAATTTATTTCACAGGATGAATGATTACTACAACTTCAAAAGTATACTACATTATTCCTAGGAAATTTAACTAATAAAGCAAAAATAAAAAGGGAGCAAAGTTTAATAGGGGGGAGAGGCTTAATCATGTATTTTAGCAATTGTTGTTGTTGTTGTTGTTGTTGTTATGTGCTGTCAAGTCAAACCCGACTCATAGCAACCCCTCCTTGGGTTTCCGAGGCAGTATCACTACGGAAGTAGGATTGCCCAACCTTCCTTCCGAGGAGTGGCTGGTGGGTTTGAACAGCCAGCCGTCTGGTTAGCAGGCAAGTGTCTTAGCCACTATGCTACCAGAGCTCCCATTTTAGCAATAGCAAACTGAAATCAACCTCAGTTTCCACATGTCCTGTATAATGAAACTGATGTTCACAGTGACTAGTAAAGGAACTAAAGAACAATGCTTTGAATCAAAAGAATAACTGATTTTAATGGCGTCTTAGTAATGAATATATTGTTTTACTTTCCTGAAAACATACATAGCAGATTAAAGGTAGACAAAGTTTTTTGATATCTCTCTCATCGAGAGATGGGGTCTTTGAACTACTGTCTTGAATATAACTGGGTGGAAGTGGTATTGTGCCAGTTTGGGGACCCAGGCCTTAACAGACAACTCCAGTTTCTAGCTCTTGGATGCCAGCCTCATGTAAAAGTAAAACACCCTGAATGCTCCCCAAGCATGTGGAGAAGCTCTGGGGGACAAGTCACCACATGGACAGAGAGATAGAGGACATAAAGCAGCCATTTTGATCCGCCTGGTTCAGCCACCACAGCTAACACCAGGTGGATCAGAGATGAGCCACCATGCTACATCCTTTCCAGATTCCTGACCCACAAAATCATGTTATGTTATTCCGAGGTGCTGCCAACTAGATTACAATTTATAGCGACCACATGTGACAGAGCAGAACTGGTTTTCTAGGCTGTAATATTCATGGGAAAAGACTGCCAAGTCTTTCTCTTACACAGCTCTGGATTCCTGAGTGGTGGTAGGACCTAAGAATTAACGTAAAAATCACACTTCCAGCCAGGGACTGCATGGAGGACTATGCACAGTGGGTGAAGAGAAAGGTGGGCTGAGCTCTGGACTTTTGCTGGTCCGGAGGACGCCACCATTTTGAAGGTTTAAAAAGCAGCTTGACTATTTTGGATATTTAAAGACAGCACTCTCACAGATTCCTGGGGCTTAAGAACACGTTCTGCTTTCCAGCAACCCCAAGGACACTCAGGACCTGCAAGACTGACAAGGTACAACATTCCTCTTGTTACTCTTATACCCCACAC
>NW_006921647.1:5329874-5332414 GCF_000298275.1 Orycteropus afer afer | reverse complement strand
TTGATAGAGAGGGAGAACAATGTGGAACAAAACTCAAAATCATTTGGAGGAATAAAAAAGGAGGAGACCAGGTTTGCTGGTCTGATAGAGCCTGGTAGAACCACTGAGACTATGGCCCCTAGCTGCCTTCCAGTTCTGGAATTGAACCCACACCTGTGGTTTCCAGCCAAACAAAACACAGGCATATGAGTTGAACATTTATGTCAAGTAGACACAATCCTTGGAGAGAATAATCATGGGAGAAAGAAGGGCTGCTTATGCACAGGGAGACAGCTCAGGAAGCAGGAGTGTATGGAGGGATGAACACTGGGAAGAGGTAACTATGGAGAGGAAGTGGGAGGGGAGCTGTTACATTGTGGCAAACTGTGGTCAATGACATGAGACATAGTATATGTGAACTGCTGTAGGGCAAGTGAATTTGCTCTGTAAATCTTCACCCAAATCACAATTAAAAAAAAATGCTAGCAAAAAAAAAAAAACCACTAAGTCTTAGCATAGTTAGTGGTAAACAATTGGTAACTAAATTGTTATTTCAAGCTCAAGTTAAGCTTGCTTAACAAGTTGCATTTAATGTTTTAAAATTCTGCTTTCCATCCTACTGCATAGCCATTTACATTTTAGTATAAATTTGGGACCTGCTCCAATTATAGAATAATGTTGAAGCTCCAGGAAGACATGTCAGATTTATCCAAAGTTTTCAGATTTCCTCCAGAGTACTGCTTTCTTGAATTATGATTCTAAATTACAGGATAATTCTTTCTTAAATGGTGTATTCGATTAGCCAAAATACATTCTTCTTCATCCAGGCTATATATTATGATTTCCTATCAGTTGCTCTGTGATCTTAACTTTTTGGAGCCTCTGATTTCTCTTACATTAAACAAGAGCTTTGGACTAAATAATCTCTAAAGTTTCTTTAAACCTAAAATTCTTTCTGTATCTTGTTTGTCTAAACAACAATATATTCTGTCTCACTGCAGTCTTCCTATTACATTTCTTTGAAAAGTCACTGGGAAGTCCAGATTTTAGAAAAGATTAAAAAACATGAAACTGTAGTTCAAATGTTCATATGGGAGTAAAATAATCTTGAAAAGGTCATCATTTCACTATTAGCCATGCAAACTCTTCCTGAGATCTCCTTGGAGTAGCAAAATAAGTATAGAAAAATAAATGTCTTTCTGTCAGGTAAATATGCTTGAGTTTGGAGGCAACAACCCTAAAGACCAGGTCATTTCTGCTAAGAGAACACCTTCATGGTAAATACTACCATTTCTTCTGAACATAAAAGAAGAAATGTAGGATATCTAGAAAACTACTACAGTTTGGAGGGACAAATGTGATACTCAGGACTGGGACTACATTATGAGATACACTCTTCATAATATTTTTGTTGGCCTATTTTGCATTGAGGCCCCCAGACTTCTCACATTCAAGAACATTGCTCTTAACAAAGAAACTCATATTTTTCTTCCATTTACTCAATGCATTTGACTTTGTATAAACACCTGGTATATGGCTCAGTTATCAGGGAATCCTTTCAAAGTACACAGAGCAATAGGTGCTCTGTAAAAACAATATGTATAAATAAAGATAAGAGCCTGACTTGCAATATGACTGTGCCTCTTTCTTGGCAATTCATTCTTAAATCATGGACTTTTAGATCCAAAGGGCAGGTAAGTCAGACCTGCAACACAGGAAATCCCACAGATGTCACACTCAAGGTCTGGTCTGTGGGTGGGGTCAGTGAAATGAGAACTGGAACAATGTAGTGAATTTTTTTTTTTTTAACAAAATTTACCTGTTTTAGTTTATAGGTCCATGATTTATTCTGTAATTATAGCCTATTTTGAGAAGCTCTGGTAGCATAGTGGTTAAAGCATTCATCTGTTAACCAAAAGGCTGGCAGTTCAAACCCACCGGCTGCTCAGTGGGAGAAGGATGAGGCAGTCTGCTTTCATAAAGATTTACAGCCTTGAACGATCACATACATCTATGCAGGGGAGAGTGTGCCCATGACCATGTATAGGGTTGGCAGACAATGTTTCTACAAGTGTATTGCTATGTTCTATAAGAATTCCCAGGTATATAGTAGAGCTGACAAGGGACAAGGTTGTAGTCACTTCTTGGCCCCAGCAGGTACCCAGAGCAACCAAGTAGTTAGACCTGTGGACTCAGGACCATGGTGGCAAGGGACATCAAGATCAATTAGCATAACATACTACACAAATACATTGTTCTACATCCTACTTTGGCAAGTAGTGACTGGAATCTTAAAAGCTTGTAATTGGCCAACTGGATGCAACAATGGGTCTCTCCTCATCCAGAGCAAAGAAAAATGAATAAAACCAAAGACACATGGAAACAATTACTCCAAGGGACTGGTATACCATGCGATCCTCAGCCTATATGACTATGAGACCAGAAAATCTAGATGGTGCTCAGCTATCACTGTCAACTACTCAGAAGGGGATCTAAGTAGGAGACCCTGGATAGAGTGAGAGAACAATGTGGAACAAAACTCAAAATCATTAAAAAAAAAA
>NW_006921647.1:5327611-5329469 GCF_000298275.1 Orycteropus afer afer | reverse complement strand
AAAAAAAAAAAAAGATTTACAGGCTTGGAAATCCTATAGGGCAGTTTTACTCTTCCTAAAGTATTGCTACTCTGTCCTAAAGGGTTGCTGTAAGTCAGAAATGACTTGATGGCAGTGGATAACCTTTGGGTGTGAAAGGTTCTCTCTCTGTCAAATAATGGTGACAGCACAAACTTAATATTTAGAAAACCTAGAACTTGTCCACTTAGGTGGTCTCCTCATCCCCTAACATACATATGTGTGTATATACATGCATACATAAATATATTCATATAAATATAATTTTTTTTCCTACTGATCTAGCATGAAATCTAAATGCCTGGTAAATACTCTCCCATATATTGTGAAAGTAGCTCTCCCTATGTAAGGATTAATCATAATTTACTAAGAAGTATACAGGCCACAGAGTTAGGCTACTTGAAGCAACAGAGTTCCATTTAAAAAAATAAATAAATAACTCAAAGAAAATCATGTACCCAAAAGGATGTTGTCCCCTCACTCTCCAGTGTCCCATTAACCACATCCTTAGGTTCAGGATCCTGATGGCAACTCAGGATTAGATGCCTGTGACAAGCTATCTACTTCAATCTGCCTGGGCCAACTCACACCTGCCTCTGGACTTATTCTTCATGTGGAAGTACTTCTCTCCTCTTTCACCATCCCAAGCCTCCTTCTTCACACTCAACTCAGTAGTTACAGCCTCCACAGGGAACCCATGGCTTGTAGATTCCTCCTTCTGGTTCTGCATATCCACAACATTCATGCATTCATTAGGGTACAGCACTAAGCAATAGCCAGATAACCAATACAGGTATTTTCTCTTGGATTGGATCAAAGATAATCTGGGAAAACAGGGAATACAAATATTATTCATCACCTATTTTGGAAAAATTACAGTCAATAATCCATTATCCTAAACATAAATATTTCTGTATAAACAAAGCCTTACTACTAGAATTTAATCTTCACTCAAAACAAACCATCACCTGTGCTTAATGGACTGGAGCAGTGAAAATGCCAAGGAGCTGGACCAGTCTGAACTGTTTGGTCTGGAAATTCTATTCAACCGCAGAGCACAGATCTAACTAAATTTTCCCAAGTCTGTAAATTCTGTGTATCACAAGCAAAGCCAAAGAATCCCCATCCAGAAACTATTTCCTGCCAATTGTCCCCATTGCTCACTATAGATTTTTGTTATACTGGAGTATGTCATTAAGGAATGACTGAGACTAAATAATGAAATGGCCTATAAAGCCCACAAAAGAGAGCAGGACTGAGGTCCTAATATCTTAGTCCTGCTCCCTACTCCTCACCTACCCAAGCCCTTTGCTTGAGTTTAAATATTTGGGTTGTTCATTTTTTGTCCTCTCTCCTCTTTGAGGCATTCAGGTGTGATCTGTTTTCTTCTTAGGTTGGGTGAGGGCAGTGCAGTAGCCACAGGGAACATAAGACAAGGATAAAAATGTAATAATGTCTATAGGCATTAAGAGGGAGGGGAAAAAAAAGAAGAAAAGAAAGGTCTTACAAAAGTCAAATTTGAAGTCCCAACTTTCCCCATAAGGGTATTTGAGAAACAGTCTTCACTTATTGTCTTCATTGTCTCATACTTCCTATACTCTTCAACCTACTATAATCTGTCTTCTCCCCTCTACAATCATTCCCTTTGTATTCAGAATATCAGCTTTAATGCTTATCTTACTGGATTTATCTTGAATATTTGTGCTGATGATGACTTCCTTTTTAAAATTCTATTTCCTTAGCCTCTTTGACAGTGCCTGTCATAGGTCTTATTCTCTGACTGTTCTTCCCTGGCCTCCTTCCTTGGCTTGGCTCTGAAATGTTGGTATTTCATACTGCA
>NW_006921647.1:5273917-5327326 GCF_000298275.1 Orycteropus afer afer | reverse complement strand
TTCGCTCTCCTCTTGCTCCGGCATTGTGTCTTGGATCATCCTCATCTTACCCCTGGATTTGGGACAGCAGCCGTCATCTGATCTGCTGATCGAGGTTCATCAAACCCCGAGAGTTGGGAGGATCCGCCAGACCTACTCACGGACCCGGGACTCGCCAGCCTGCCAGCCTCCACCACTGCTACGTGAGATGAACCCTTGGCTGTCTGTGAGTTCTGTGAGGCATTACAGCGAAACACAGAACCCTAAGACTGGGGAAATTATTGGGAGGAGGAGGAGGAGTTAATGTCTGAAATGATGGAGTGGCATGGTAGTTTGGACATTTGGGACATCTTTGACCTCCGCCTCATGGGGACCGGCCTTGTGCTGATCTTTCTAAGAGAAATTGTTCAAGCACATACCCTCAACTTTTCTCCCCCAGGAAATATCACCATATGACCCACCTACTCCTGAACCTCTCTCCAGGCCACTCTGCTACTGAACTCCTGACCCACTTGTCTACTTGTTCCTCTAGATCTCCACTTGGATGGCTCCCAGGCACCTCAACTTTCACAGTTACAAATGGAATTTATCTTTTCCCCTTAAAAGTTGTTTATTGTCTTGTTATCCTGATCTTAATGGATATTTTACCCTTCAATTAGCTGTCCAAATCAGCAACCTGATAGGTACCTTTGCCTCTTCCTCTTTTTTCTCTGGTCAAAGTAAGCTTGGCTCCTTACTAGCTCCCTCACTGTCCACACCTGTAAAAAACAACTGTGTCCTACACACAAGTGACTAAGCCCCCAGTGCTCCATTTGGAAACTTTCTGATCAAGTCTAGTGTCTTCTGTATTCTGTCTCTTTGACTGGTTCCTTCATACTTAAACTCTGGCTAAACAGCTCATCATATTTCAATTTTGGTCTAACCTTGGGACAATGATTTCAGATTACCCTCAGCTCTACTTAGGTCAGTCCCAAGCTAATCCAGGCTGTAATGTAGGAACCTTTTTATCCAAGAATAAAGATTAAACATTAACTGTTTCCCAGATTTTGTTTACATCTTTCCATGGCTCTTTAGCTGAGTCTCCATCTGTCCCATTCAGCCTCTCTGACGAGGCTCTCCCTCTACCCTAGGGCTGCTCCAAGCCCTCTGAGTTTCAGACAGAAGTTCCTCAGATTGTCAAGGGTTCCTGGCCCCTTGAGGGAAAAAAAACTTCTCCTGCAGGAGAACTTCCAAATCTTGCTAACTACTGCTTCCCAGGGTCCTAGAGAGCTCCCGATCACTAATGAATCTGAGATCTCAGCTCAGTGACCCACCACCTAAGTGCCTCTTATATCACTTCTTCACCCATCACTGCCCCACCAGTGTATCTACTGGAAAAAGTAACTAGAGTATACAATTCTGCTCTAATATCTCCTTCAGATACAAGTGGAGAAGAATATAATAATAATAATAATAATTTTATTTGTTGAGCACCTACTATACATGCCAGTACTATATGCATGATCCACCATTCATCTGCCAGTTTGGTGTACAGTGGTGGCTTGAGTATTTTTGTAATGCTGGAACCTATGCCACTGGTATTACAAATACCCAGCAGGGTCACTCATGGTGGACAGGTTTCAGTGGCACTTCCAGACCATCACAGGCTAGGAAGAAGGACATGACAGTCTACTTCTGAAAAAAATTGGCCACCTAAAACTAAAAGGGAAGAACGTGATTAGCATTTCTCAAGCTGAAAGAAAAAATTCAAGCTTCAAGATTCAATACTGAAGGATTCTATGGGGAAAATATTGAATGATGCAGGAAGCATCAAGAGAAGACAAAAGGAATACAGAGAGTCACTATACCAAAAAGAACCAGTCAGTGTTCAACCATTTCAGGAGGCAGCATATGATCAAGAACTGAAGGTACTGAAGGAAGAAGTCCATGTTGCATTAAAGGTATTGGCAAAATACAAAGCTCCAAGAATTGATGGTATACCGATTGAGATGTTTCAACAAATGGATGAAACACTGGAAGCTCGCACTTGTTTATACTGAGAAATATGGAAGACAGCACCTGGCCAACCAAATGGAATACATCCAGATTTGTGCCCATTTCAAAGAAAGGTGATCCAATATAATGTGGAAATTATCAAATTATATCATTATTATCACAATCAAGGAAAATTTTGCTGAAAACAATTTTACAATGGTTGCAGCAGTTTGTAGACAGGAAACTACCAGAAATTCAAGCTAGATTCAGAAAAGGATATGGAACAAGGCAAAGCATTGCTGATGTCAGATATGGCTAAAAGCAACAAATACCAGAAAGATGTTTATTTGTGTTTAACTATCTATGCCAAGACATTCAATTTGTGTGGATCACAAAAAGTATAGATAATAGTGCAGAGAATGGGGATTCCAGAACACTTAATTATGCTCATGAGGAACCTATATACATAGACCAAGATGTAATCATTCGAACAGAACAAGGGATGTTACATAGTTTAAAATCAGGAAAAGGGTGTGTCAGAGTTGTATTCTTTCACCATACTTATTCAATATGTATGCTGAGCAAATAATCCAAGAAGGTGGAATATTGAAGAAGAACACAGCAAGAGGATTGGAGGAAGATAATAACAACCTGCAATATGCAAATGACACAACTATACCTGCTGAAAGTGAAGGAGACTTGAAGCACTTACTGATGAAGATCAAAGACTTCAGTATGGATTCCAAAATAAAAACCAAACTCATGGCCATCAAGTCAGATCCAACTCACCGCGACCCCTCCATGGATTTCAGAGGCAGTACACTATGAAAGTAGATTGCCCAACCTTCCTTCCAAGGAGTGGCTGGTGGGCTTGAACAATCAGTCTTCTGGTTAGCAGTCAAATGCCTTAGACACTACACATAAAGAAAACTAAAATTCTCACAATTGGACCAATAAGCAATATCATGTTAAATGGAGAAAAGATTGAAGTTGTCAAGGATTTCATTTTACTTTGATCCACAATCAATGCTCATGAAAGAAGCAGTCAATAAATCAAACGATGGTTTACAATGGGCAAATCTATAGCAAATGACCTCTTTAAAGTGTTAAAAAGTAAAGATGTGACTTTAAAGAGTCAAGTGCATCTGACCAAAGCCATGATATTTTCAATGGCTTATATCCATATGAAGATAGGACAATGAATAAGGAAGAATAAAGAAGAAATGATGTATTTCAATTGTGTGTTGGTGAGAAATACTGAAAATACCAGGGAGTACCAGAAGAATGAACAAAATCTGTCTCAGAAGAAGCGCAGCCAAAATGCTCCTTCGAAGCGAGAAAGGCCTGACTTTTGTCTCTTACACTCTTGTCATGTTATTAGAAAGAACCAGTCCCTGGAAAAGGGTATCATCCTTGATAAAACAGAGGGTAAGCAAAAAAGGGGAAGACCCTGAACAAGATGGATTAAGACAGTGGCTACAACAATGGACTCAAGCATAGCACAGGACCAGGCAGTGGTCTCCTGTACATAAGGTCGCTATGAGTTGGAACCCACTCAACAGCAGCTAACAACAATATGCATGATCAAATATAGACCTCATAAGAACCTTATAAAGTAAGGAAATCAAGCATCAAAAATGTTAGGAATAGTACCCAAGGCGTGATTACTAGCAAACAGTGGAGCCAGGACATGAACATAGGTGTTTTTCTGAAGACCAAATATGTGGTCTTAAACACTACTCTCTTCTGACACATGAGAAAGTATGGAAACAAGTGGGGTAGGAGAGAGTGGCCACACTGTATGCTTAGACTGTAGCTTGGGAAAAAGGATATGGCAGACAATGGAGTGGGTCTCTAGGGCCTCACCCAGAAAGAATAACCAATAATACCAATGTATATCATTAAAAATTATAAGGATTACCTAATTCTATTCCCTGGAAGAGACCAAGAACACTGCCCAATCTTACTGACCAGATTGTGATATTGTAATTCCATTTCCCACAAAAGGAACTAGAATTCTTTGGATACATTGTTATTTTTAGATTTAAAAAAGAAAATTAAAAAGATGAGACTAGAACTTTTTCACCTAGGCTCCTTTTAAAGCCTCATAATCATATAAATAACTCAGGTGACAATTTGAAGAAGTTTCCACTAGTAAACCAAAGGATAACTGGAGATTCAATGAAGATAATAACTGCAATAAACATATCAAATATGTTTAAATGCATAAGTTCATAATGACATTAATAAATTAATTAGTCATTACCAGATCCTAATAAATCAGTACAATTATACAAAAATCTATGGCTGTTAAGTCAATTCCAATGCATAGTGATCCTATACCACTGATTAGAACTGTCTTATAGGGTTCCTGGAAGCTCTGGTAGCGTAGTGCCTAAGGCACTTGAATGCTAACCAGAAGGCTAGCAGTTCAAACCCACCAGCCACTCCTCAGAAGGAAGGGTGGGCAATCTACTTCTGTAGTGATAACACCATGCAAACCCAAGGAGGGGTCGCTATGAGTCGGGTCCGACTCAATGGCAAATAACAACAGCAGCAGCAGCATAGGGTTCCCAAAGCTGTAATCTTTACAGAAGTATACCACCACATCTTTCTCCTATGAAGAAGCTGGTGGGTTTGAACTTTTCAGGGAGCAACCAAGCACTTAACAACTATGCTATCAGAGCCTCTTGACTATGAAAACTAGTAAATAAAGGAAAAGAATCATGCACTTATCTAGCTTTTCCTATATGAATAGTAGCACTAGGCAACCAAAAAGTGGATATAGGTAAATTAATGTATTTTGGCCAATAAGAAAGCATTGCTGTTAATAAATTAAGATTATCATCATTCTGCAATCACTAATGAATTAATAGACCCAGCAGTTATTATCATTGGCTGCTAACAACACAATAAAGAAAGATAACTAGACACTATGTCTCTCCTATAAAGAAATTCTGCAAAAAAAATTGAACATGAATCTGAGTATGCTTTAGATCAAATTACCAATTTATCAAGTTATGGGAAACACAGTGGACATGTGTTTAAGGATGGAACTAGAAAAGTTTAAACTTGAAAACTCAAGAGTACAAATGACTAAATTTTCTTTAACAAAAAAAAAATTGCACAAGGGAGAAAGACAAAGAGATGCAGAAAAAGTGCATAAATCAAAAGAAGTTTTAGCAACATCTCAACCAATCACAAAGTGTTGACTTTATTTGGCTCCTAACTCAAACGAAGTGCTAAAAACAGTAAGATATTTATGGGACAATTGGAAATTTGGAAACTAGATATTTGATATTAAAGAATAATAGTTAAAGAAAAAAAATTAAGTGTAATAATGACATTGTGGTTTTTTTCCTTAAAAAAAAAAGGTCTTTCTCTTTTGGAGATACATACTAAAATGATATACCATGAACTTAATTACTTAAAATAGTATGATAATGGGGAATTTGACGGATACAGATGAAGCAAGATGAATAAGAGTTGATAAAATTTGAAGGTGGAAGAGAAATTCATGGGGATCATTATTTTATTTTGTCTACTACTATAAACATTTAGATTAACTATAAGAAAAGATTTTTTAAAGAGGAAGAATGGGCGATGATCCTGATGCTAACTTCTAAGTAACACAGGGTGAACCACCCCAAGACTAGAAGTTAGGTGAGATGCCTTGGAATTGTGGGATCCACTTTTGGAAGTCCTCAGGGAACCCTACGCTAAAATGATCCAGTCAGAATGCCTCAGTTTTCAGAGACCCTTAGATCCGATTACCAACTCAGAGCACCTCACTGTCACTGCCGTCACTTACAAGGGCAAAGGAGGGCAGCTGCTGCTTGCTGCCTACACACATTCACTACTGATAAATGCAGAATGGACACACCACGACCACATTGTGACCAAATGTCTCTTCTACAGTGAGAAAGGGTCCTTTTTCCAACAAAAACCAATCATGGCAATGCCATCCACGCCAACCTGGAACTAACTGGTTCCTACATCAGGCAAAACCTCTCTGTCCAGATACAGGAAGAAGTTTATTTTCTGTTCCAGTAGAGCTACAGGTAATAGGCCCTGGCTCCTGAATGAAATAAAAATGGGTGCAATAGATACTGATCTTCAACATTAGACTTGTCAAGGGTGTTTCAGCACCCAATGATTGTATACTCAGGGTTAAAGTGAGAGTAAAAGTTAGGATGAAGGTTATGGTTGGGTTAGGTAAGGATGAGGGTTAGGATTAGGGTGAGGGTAAAGGTGAGAGTTAGGTTTAGGATGAGGTTAAAACCAAAAAAACCAAACTCACTGACATTGAGTTGGATACAACTAATAGCAACCCCTCCCTGGTTTCCAAGGCAGTATCACTACAGAAGTAGATTGCCCAATCTTCCTTCCAAGGAGAGGCTGGTGAGTTTGAACCACCAGCCTTCTGATTAGCAGTCAAATGCCTTAGGCACTACACCACCAGAGCTCCTAGGATTAGTTTAGGGTGGGGTAAGATTGAGGGTTAGGGTTAGGGTGAAGGTTAGGTGAGGTAAAAGTAAGTTGGAGGGTAAGGGTGAGATAGGTGAAGATTAAGTTAGGGTTAAGCTGAGGTAAGGTTTGGGATGGGAGTGAGATTGAAGGACAAGAGTCTGGGTAAGGTGAGAATGAGGGTAAAGATCAAGCTCTGGATCAGGATGATGAGAGGGTAGGGTAAGGGTGAGGATCAGGGTGAGAGTCAAGATGAGGTGAGGGTGAAGGTTAGGGTGAGGTGAAGGTGCAAATTAGAGAGACCAAATGACAAGAGGCCTAATAAATGTTGCTTTAATGAACAAATGACTAAAAGATTCCTAACTATGAGATAATAAATCCCCCATGACACTCAGTGTTGGATGAACAACTAGTCTCATATAACATTTCTCATGTCTTTAAAAAGGAGCTTTAGTGGCACAGTGCCTAAGACATTTGACTGCTAACCAGAAGGTTGGTAGTTCAAACCCACCAATCACTCCACAGAAGAAAGACCAGGCAATCTACTTTCGTAAAGATTTACTACCTCGGAAACCCAATAGGGGTTGCTATGAGTTGGAATCGATTCAATGACAGTGGGTTTGTTTCATTTTGTTTTGTTTTTGGTATGTCCTTAAAACACTTAATATTTGATTTTTAAGACTTAAATATTTTTAATGAAAGAGATATCCTAAGCTTTTATAGGAATTAAAAAAACATTAAAAACATAATAAAACAATTTTGAGAAACATTTTATGTAACCTATAAAGGATGCACTTCATTTATACAAAATTACATAGTACTGACTCAATTATTAAGGAAGAATGCACACGTACAGCTGAGAACAAAGACTGGCATCCAGTAGTCCCTAAAATACACCTGCCAGCATTTACTGCCCTCTTACACCCCATCAAAAGGTTGTTTCCTGGGAAGAAGTGCCAACTGCAGTTCATTATAACAGGACTTGGGCTAAAAGAGATATCCTCCAATTTCACAAGCACAAACATGTCCTCAAGAAGGTCATAGTCAACTAAGGAGACATATTGCTCTATGTGATGGCTAATTTTTTGTGTCAACTCAGCTAGTTGTTTGGCCAAACACTAGTCTTGTTGCTGTTATAGAGTATGTGATTAAATCATTTGGCTGTAAATAGAACAGATTATTTCCCATATGTAATATAATGTAATATAATTACCTTACATGTCATATAAGGTAATCACCTTCCATAATACAATAGCCTTTCCATAATGCAACCTAATGTGATGTTATCAATCAGTCAGTTGAGATCATACCAGTGTAGGGTGGATCCGAAACCTAATCACTTCTGACTTATAAAAAGATAAGGACAGAGAGACCCAGACACAGAGGGGAAGACAGACAACATCTGATGACCCATCTACAAGCACAGGACCAACCGCAGACACCAGAAACTAGAAGAATCAGACACAGAAGGAATCATCACTGTCAAGACTTTGACTTGAATTTGTAGCCTCTAAAACTATAATAAAATAAATACCTGTTGTTTAAAGCCACCTATTTCTAGTATTTCTGTTACAGTAGCACCAGGTAACTAAGATACTCAATAAACGTTACAGTACGTGGGAGCAGCACTATGCCACTGACAGGTATAGGCATACTGGACACACAGGAGAGTGCAGGGTAGTAAATTACTTAGTGTGGATTTTCTACCCATAAGTCTTTGTAAACTCCAAGGTGGGATTTGCTATGAGCAACTGAGGAGCTCCTGATTGCTAAAGTTGTCCACCTGGTGTATTTCTGTTGAGCGTGGCACAAAACAATGTTCTGGGAGGTTCCCACTCTCTCTCAGGTGCTTAGAGTTCTGATGCTGTGACTGGCTAGTTTGATCACTCTGCCTGGCTTAAAAGGAGGCCTCCTAGAGGCAGAAATCTCTCTGACTGCTGCTAAGGAAAGATGCATTCCTGGGAGAGACGTGCTGCTGAAAGAGACACGTGCTGCTGAAAGAGACACGCGCTGCTGAAAGAGACATGCGCTGCTGGGAAACAAACTCAAGAGACACGCATTGCTGAGTGAGACACTGAGGGGCATGCACTGTTGGGAGAGAGACTGTGAGAGACTTTGGCTGAGAGACAGTGGGCTGGGAGAGAGACTGAGTGTGTTCCTGACTTGAATTATAGCGTGGTGCTTCCCTAATAAACCCAATAATCTGTGAGTTCTGTGTGGCCACCGCAGTGAATTATCAAACCCAGGAGAGAGATTGGTGGGTGCTTTGGGAGAAACGGTTGGTGAAAGAGCTGGACGGAGGAAGCATGTCTGGCCTTGCAGGAATAGGCCTTGGGCTATTGACGGTGATTCTGTCTTCCTTTTGTGGGGTTCTAGGAGGTCAGAGTATGTGGTCTCCTTGTCCTTTTAGCAGAGAGGTAGAAATTAATTCTGCCTAAGGAGCTCAGAGGAATCCCTGGTAGTGCAAATGGTTAAGTGCATGACTACTCACCAAAAGGCTGGCAGTTCAAACCAACTTTTGGAAGTAAGGTCTGACAATCTCCTTCAAAAAGGTCACAATCTTGAAAAATCTATGGAGCAGCTCTACTCTGCATACTTGGAATCAACTCAGCAGCAACTAACAGCACCAACAATGGAGCTCAGAAAAGTCCCACAGAAGAAATGATATATCATTTGGATGTTGAAGAAAGAACAGAAATTGACCAAGAAGATAAATGAGGAAGGAATTCTTCAGACAAACAAAACAAGTCTACAATCAATCTCTGTCTCTGTCTCTCTTATGTCTTCTCATGAATAAAAAGCAACCTACCAAATTTAGACAGACCTAACCTAGACTTTTAATCACTGTTGAGCTTTCACCAAATTTATTTGTCTTTAGCTCATCACCTATTCATAGTATCTACAAAAGTGACCTGCTGAATTTGCAGAGGCAGTAGAATTTTTACAACAGTAATAATACTAAATGAAAGTTACATTGTAGATTACCTTTATAACCAATTGCTCATGCAAGACTGTGCATATTACAAGCCCATTAAAGTAGGTGAAGCTTCATGTGCTGTCCCAAGCTCACGTTTCACAAAGCGCTGCTTTTTTATTTTAATACAAGCTGATATAATTCAAGAGCTGTGCATCACCCTTTAAACTAAGCCATTTTCAGTAAATTGCTGGATATTTTATATAAACAACAAGAATCTTACTCCAGGATTCTTATTCTTACCTCCATAGGAAAAGCTTTGAAATTAACAGTGTGCTCAGAACCACGCTGGTTTTCTCTACCCCAATGAAATCTTACTTCATACAGTTCAAATTCATGCCCTTGAGGCAACGGTCCTCCTGATAGAACTGAAAAAGAAAATAAATTCTATTTAATTGCATCTCAAACATATTTATTAAAACAGCATTAGAAACACTGGGGATATTTTTTGCCAAAATCCTCAAGCGTTCCTAGATTAAATTCATACAGCCAAAAGGAGAAATACACCACAACTGTGAGGTCAATTTATACTATCTGGGTTTGGCTGAAATTCTTGTTTTTGCCATTCACATATACTAGAAGTTCAAACACTCTGAAGTACTTGGTAATGATATGTATATTTTAGCTCTTTGTGTATTTTGGATATAAGAGTAAAGAAGGAAAGCAAACACAGTAGCTATATCTATCTTCCCTAAGACTTAAGTTAACATGACCACAAGCCAAGAATATGGTCTGTGTCTCAGAATGATCAATAATTGACTGTAGACCTATTAATAAATCAACCATGTTTACAGGTCAACCATTAGTCTTAGCAAGCTTTCAAGCTAGAGGACAGTTATGGGTGAACAAAATTATCTACAAAGAGAACTATTATTCAAAAAGAGACAGAAGACTACTATTAAGTCAAATTGATTTTTCAACAACAAATCACACTTAAAAATCAGATCACCATTCAGCATCACAGGCAGTGCAAATAAAGTAACACTACTATAAAATATATTTTTAAAAATTTGCCATTGAGTCAATTATGACTCATGGCAACCTTCTATGTGTCAGAATAGAATCGCTCCATAGGATATGCAGAAGATGGTTTTTTGGAAACAGATCACTGGGTCTTTCTGCTGAGGCATCTCAGGGCGGACTCAAACCTCCAACCTTTTGGTTAGCAGCCAAGTATGTTAACTGTTGGCATCACCCAGGGAAACCAATAAAATATTGACAATCCTCAAAGTGTTAACACTAGTATGACAGGGCTCTGTCTTTATTCTGGATATGATTCAGAACTCTGTCCCAACAGCACACTGAAGGAGATGAAAAACATGTTTGTAAAAGCAATTCTCATGAAGAAATAAAATGTTTTCTTCAGTTAAACATGCCTAAGTAAAAACTTCAGATGCAGTTTATTAAGCATAAATGGTCATTTTCATCACAAATGTAAGTTATCTTAATTCGGGGCACTCCGGCTCTATATACTCTCAATTCTAAATGGTCTCATCTAAGAATTGTGTATTACTTTTAGTCAAGGAGCTAATAAAAGTCACTCCTTCTGCTTTACCACTTCCCAGACCTAAAAGAGGTGCTTTAAAACAGATTATCATCCATACTTTGGTTGCCTTTGTGGAGGCAGTCTGCTCTCTTGAGAAAAAAATATCGTTATCCATTCTTACTCCTAAATTCAAAAAAGAAAGCTAACTGGTGCAACAATATTTGGATGGATCTTCATCTAAGGACTTGTCCTAAAAAATACTGCTGCCTATTTATATCAAAGTACAAATACTATAGCAAGATGACATAAATTAGAAGAAAAGGCAAAACAAAGACAGAGGCAAAAAATAGACTGAGAAATGAGGCTATTACACGAAATTCATGTCACGTAGCCCTTGTTAAAGGTGTCCTACAAATTTAGTTCTAAGTTTTCTAATAGCTCAAACCTAGAAGAAACAGAACATCGGTAGGAAAAAGAGATATTTGTTTTCTAGTGGATAAGTTTCATATGGAGAAGAAAGAGACAAGATGCATGGCCTTTAGATTAACACTACTTCACTTGGTTTTAAGGTTCTGACTCATTCTTGGATTATTTAAGTCTCATAACAAATACAAGGATTCAGCGTCATCCACTGACAGGAGAGAAAAAAGCAGCTGAGAGGACTAAGAGTGGCCTGCCCCTGTCACCTAGTGCCAGAAGAGAACTGGAAACTCAAATCTTCTGACCCCCACATCCCAGTGGTGAGGCCAGGATGGTGTGGTAGCTAAATTATGTGTCAACTTGGCTTGGCCTGGTTGTGAGTGGCTGGGCAGCTGGATGTAGTTATTTCCCATGATGAGACTGGTAATCAACTCCATGATGGAATCTACCAGAGCAGCTCAGTAGCTGTCTTACGGATATGGTCTGCTTCAATATATAAGAAGAAGCTTTGAGGAAGGTCTCTAGCTTTTCAGCATGCTTGGACCCTGCATGTAGCCGAGTCTTTATTCAGCAGCCTGCCATCTTTCCCGCTAATCTTAGGACTGTCTCTAGACTTGAACCAGTGGCCTGCCATGTGTTTGGTAATCTTAGGACTGTGCCATTTTACTTGTCAACCTTGGGTTTGTCAGCCTTAGGAGTCAGCAGCTGCCAGAGTGAAGACACCTCAGCAGCGCCAGTGGGCCAGGAGCAAGAGGCTGAGCTGAAGCTCAAGGTCGAGGGGATTTCACTCAGTCCCTAAAGCTGGCACTTTGAACTCAGACTTCTAGCCTCCTAAACTGTAAGAAAATAAATCCTTTTTTGCTGAAGCCACTCATTTGTGGTATTTCTGTTAGAGCAGCACTAGAGGACCAAAACAGATGGAAAACCCAAATTTCAACATCTGTGAGCATTAACTACAAAATAATTAATTCTTAAAGTTTATATTTCTAGCTACCAGTCCCTCCTTGGAGTATTACACCTCATTTTATTTCCCAATATAATCAAAAAAATAAACAAACAAATAAATATATGGATCTAAAGGTTTACAAATACTCCAAACTTTATCACAGGCTCTTCCTCTTCCCTAACAATTCATTCTGTGAATTTAAAAATATGAAAATGTTTCTATTCCAACATGACTACCTGTTTCTGGGTAACCACACAACTAATCCTTTCCTGTGGTTTTCCAAAGTTGTCTTAAGAACTGAGAGGCAGATACTGCATCTACCCACTGTTCACACAACCCCCAAGCCAAAAAGAAAAAGAGAGGAAAAGCTTCTTTGGGCCTGGTGCCATACCCTAGCCTGCACCACCAGAACTACAGAGCATACCCCTTCTCCCCTGCAGAGACTCTGGTGTGAATTCAGCATCATTCTACATTCAAAAGAAGGTGACCAAATGGTCTTGCAGGAGGCACAAGCACCACATTCTAAGGAAAAAGTAAGAGGAATATAGTGTTCCGGTTACGTAGTGCCGCTCTGATAGGAATATATACCACAAATGGGATGGCCTTAACAAACAGGAGTTTGTTCTTACAACTTGGAGGCTTTAAGTCCAAGTTCAAAGTGCCAAACTCTAGGGGCTGGGTAAAAGCCCCTCAACCTTGGGGTCCAGCTCTGCCTCCTGCTCCCAGCCCCCTGGAGCTAGAGGCTTTTCTTCACTCAGACAGCTGCTGGCTGCTGAGGCTGACAAACCCAAGGTTGACAAGTAAAAAGGCACAGTCCCAATGTTACCAAACCACATGGCAGGCCATTAATTTAAGTCCATTGTAAGTCCCAAGGTCGGCAGAGCATGGCAGGCTGCTGAACAATGACACGGCTACATGCAGGATCCAAGCATGCCATAAGCTAGAGACTATCCCCAAGGCTTCTCCTTATATACAGGAAGCAGACCACATCCCAAAGGCAGCTACTCAGCTGCTTGTGGTAGATCCCACCATGGAGTTGATTGCCAGTCTTACCATGGGGAATAACTACCACCACCTGCCCAGCCACTCAACCAGGCCCAGCCAAGTTGACATACAAACTGACCTACCACAATTCTACCCCTTGTCAACTTGGCATCTGTACAGATCTCTCTCACTGGGTGGCTCCAGTCCCCTAGCTCCTCTGACTGGCAACCTCACCTCCTTGGCCTGGCAGGCCTGTTCCTCTCCCTCTTGGGCATGGCAGCCCCTCCCCCTCACTCTTGGGCAGCGGCTATGGCTCCATCCCACTGGCTCACGTGAACCAGCAGCTCCACACTCCAGAACCCAGCTGGTAAAGACCTGGCTCTTTGAAACCTAGGGGACTGTGGTGGTTCCACCCCCAAAGGCCATGGTCCTACCCTTTCAGGCTGAGACAGCTCTGCTTGTTTCCTTGCTCTCTCTGCTTCGACCGATTAATGCCAAGGGCGACCCATTCCAATGGAAAACTTTCTGCCCAAAAAGCACTCGGCTTTCTTACTCCGTGGGCCGGCCAACCTGCTACTCCATTTTATGCTGGTTTTCTCTACCAATTAACGCCCAAAGGCAACCCACTCTGCCAGGAAGCCGTCTACCCGATGGCACCCAGGTTTCTCCTCCATGAGCTGGTAAGCCTATTGTTGTATAATGCTGGTCTCTGGGCTCTGCTATTGCCCTCTCTCATGCTGGCCTGTTGGCTCTGCTCCTGCTGTCTCTCATGCCATTCTCTTGGCTGTGCTCTTGCTGTCTCTCATGCTATATGCCAGGGTCTCGGGTCAAGGATGTACTCCACTCCTGTTTCCACATTTTAGGTATCTGTCAGAGCAGCACCCCACTCTCAGTACCATATTCTGTTCTGGGTACCTAGTGCCACTCTGACAGGAATATATACCACAAATGGGATGGCCTTAACAAACAGGAGTTTATTCTATTTCAGTTCAGGAGACTAGAAGTCTGAGTTCCAAGTGCCAGGCTCTAGGGGCTGTGTGAAAACCCCTCGACCTTGGGCTTTAGCTCTGCCTCTTGCTCCCAGCCCACTGAAGCTAGAGGCATCTCTTCACTCAGGCAGCTACTGGCTGCTGAGGCTAACAAGCCCAAGGTTGACAAATAAAATGGCACAGTCCCGATGTTACCAAACCACACAGCAGGCCGTTAATTTAAGTGTATTGTAAGTCCCAGAATCAGCAGAGCATGGCAAGCTGCTGAACAACAACACAGCTCCACGCAGGGTCCAAGTGTGCCATAAGCTAGACACTATCCCCAAGGCTTCTCCTTATATATGGGAAGCAGACCACATCCCAAAGGCAGCTACTCAGCTGCTTGTGGTAGATCCCACCATGGAGTTGATTGCCAGTCTCATCATGGGGAATAACTATCACCAGCTGCCCAGCCACTCAACCAGGCCCAGCCAAGCTGACATACAAACTGAACTACCACATCTAATAAAACAAAGCACATGTGAAACAGAAAAATTCATTCCTCAAATATTCTTTGTTATTGTTGTTGTACTTTGTTATTGTTGTTAGGTGCCCTCAAGTTGGCTCTGACTCATAGCAACACTGTGTACAACAGAATGAAACACTGCCCAGTCCTATGCCAGCCTCACAATCCTTGCTATACCTGAGCCCACTATTGTAGCCACTGTGTCAATCCATCCCGTTGAGGGCCTTCCCTTTTTTCACTGACCTGCCACTTTACCAAGCATGATATTCTTCTGCAGGGAATGATCCCTTCTGACAACATGACTAACGTAGGTGAGAGGAAGTCTGGCCATTCTCCCTTCCAAGGAGCATTCCAGCTGCACTTCTTCCAAAACAGATTTGTTAGTTCTTCTGGCAGTCCATGGCACTTTCAATACTCTATGCTAACACCACAGCTCAAAAGCATCAACTCTTCTTTGGTCTTCCTTATTAATTGTACAGCTTTCACATGCATATGAGGTGACTGAAAATACGATGGCTTGGGTTATGCTCACCTTAGTCTTCAAAGAGGTATCTTTGCTCTTCAACACTTTAAAGAGATCTTTTGCAGAAGATTTGTCCAGTGCAAGACACGGTCAGATTTCTTGACTGCTGCTTCCACTGGTGATGATTGTGAAAACACGTAATATGAAATCTTTGACAATTTCAATCTTTTGTCCATTTATTGTGATGCTTCTTATTGGTCCAGCCATGAGGATTTTCATTTTTTTATCTTCAAGTGTAATCCATACTGCAGACTGTAGTCTTTAATAATCTTCATCAATAAATGCTTCAACTCATCTTTACTTAAGGCAAGCAAGGTTATGTCCTCTGTATATCGCAGGTTGTTAACGAGTCTTTCTCCAATCCTGATGCTGCATTCTTATGCCACATTCTTATTAATATAGGCCAGATTCTTGGATTATTTGTTCAGCATTCAAATCAAGTAAGTGTGGTGAAAGGATACAACCCTGACACACTCCCTTTCTGATTTTAAACCATGCAGTATCTCCTTGTTCTGTTCAAATGACAGCCTCCTGGTATATACAGGTTCCTCATAAGCACAATTAAATGTTCTGGAATTCCCATTCTTCTCAATGTTATCCATAATTTGTTATGATCCATACAATCAAATGCTTTTTCATAGTCAATAAAACACAAGTAAAAATATTTCTGGCATTCTTTGCTTTCAGCCAAGATCCATCTGACATTAGCAATGATATCCCTCATTACATGTCCTCTTCTGAATCCAGCTTGTATTTCTGGAAGTTACCTGCCAATATACTGCTACAACCACTTTTTTAATTATCTTCAAGATTTTACTTGTGTGTGATATTAATGGTATTGTTTGAGAATTTTCATATCCTGTGGGATCAATCACCTTTCTTTGGAATTGGCACAAATAAGGATCTCTTCCATCAGTTGACCAGGTAGCTATCTTCCAAATTTCTTCATATAAATGAGTATGCGCCTCCACACAGGATCTGTTTGTTGAAACTTCTCAGTGGGTATCCTGTCAGTTCCTGAGCCTTGTACTTCACCAATTCCTTCAGTGCAGCTTCAACTTCTTCCTTTAGTACCATCAGTTCTTGATCATATGACACCTCCTGAAATGGATGAACATTGACCAATTCTTTTTGATACAGTAAGTCTGTGTATTCCTTCCATCTTCTTTTGATGTTTCCTATATCATTCAATATTTTGCCATAGAATCCTTCAATATTGCAACTTGAGGCTTGAATTTTTCCTTATGTTCTTTTAGCTTGAGAAACGATAAGAGTGTTCTTTCCTTTTGGTTATCTAACTCCAGGTCTTTGCACATGTCATTTTAATAACTGACTTTTTGTCTTCTTGAGTTGCTCTTTGAAGTCTTCTGTTCAGCTCTTTTATCTTGTCATTTCTTCCATTTGCTTTACCTACTCTCCATTTAAAAACAAGGTTCAGAGTCTCTTCTGACATCCATTTTGGTCTTTTCTTCCTTTCTTGTCTTTTCAGTAACTTTTTGCTTTCTTCATGGATGATGTTCTTGATGACATCCCACAATTCCTCTGGTTTTCAGTCATTGGTGTCCAATGCATCAAATCTATTCTTTACATGGTCTCTAAATTTAGATAGAATATAATAAAGGTCATATATTGGCTTTTGTGGCCTTGTTTTAATTGTCTTCAGCTTCAAATTGAACTTGCATATGAGCAGTTGATGGTTTGTTCCACAGTCAGCTCTTGGCCTTGTTTTGGCTGAAGATACTGAGCTTCTCTATCATCTCTTTCCACAGATGTAGTTGATCTGGCTCCTGTGTATTCCATCTGCTGAAGTCCACATGTATAGCTGCCATTTATGTTGTTGAAAAAATGTATTTGCAATGAATAAGTAATTTGTCTTGTAAAATTCTATCATGCAATCTCCAGAGTCATTTCTATCACTTACTACTGGTGATTCTTCTCTGTTTCAAACTTTTGCATTCCAATCACCAGTAATGATCAATACATCTTGACTTCATCTTTGGTCAATTTCATACTGCAGAAGTTGGTAAAAACCTTCAATTTCCTCATCTTTGGCTTTGGTAGCTGGTGTGTAAAATAATAGTCTTATTAACTTCTTTGTAGCTGTATGGATGTTATCTTATCACTGACAGGATTGTACTTCAGAACAGATCTTGAAACATTTTCTGTGACAATGAATGCTATGCCATTCCTCTTCAATTTGTCATTCCTGGCATAGTAGATCATATGGTTCAAAATGGCCAAAACCAGTCCATTTCAGCTCACTAATGCCTAGGATATTGATCTTTATGCATTCCATTTCATTTATTACAATGTTTTGGTTACCTAGTGCTGCTCTAATAGAAAATATCACAAATACATTGCTCTACCAAACAGGAGTTCATTCTCTTACAATTTTGGATACTAGAAGTTTGAGTTCTAAGTGCCAGTTCTAAGGCCTGGGTAAAAGCCCTCAGCCTTGGGCTTCCGCTCTGTTTCTGTTCCTGGCCCACTGGAGCTGGAGGCTTCCTTCACTCAGGCAGCTGCTGGCTGCTGAGGTTGACAAACCCAAGGTCAACAAGAAAAAAGGCAATATTACCAAACCACATGGCAGGCCACTAATTCAAGTCCAGAAAAAGTTCCAAGATCCATAGAGTATGGCAGGCTCCTGAATGAAGACTCAGCTACATGTAGGGTCCAAGTATACCAAAAAGCTGCAGACCAGTCCCAAAGTTTCTCCTTATATATGTGAAGCAGACCACCTCCCTAAAGCAGCTGCTCAGCTGCTCACAGTAGATTCTACCAGAGTTGATTTCCAGTTTCATCATGGGGAATAACTACCATCAGCTGCCCAGCCACTCAAAACCAGGCCCAGCCAAGCTGACACATAACCTTACCTACCACAATTCCACCCCTTGTCAACTTGGCACTTGTATAGATCTTCATTGAATGTCACCTGTATAGATAACCTTCACTAGGTGGCTCCAGTCACCTAGTTCATCTCAGTAGGGATGTCACCACCTTGGCCTGGTAGGCCCTGTTTCTCTACCTTTTGGGCATGGCAGCCATGCTCCCTCACTTTTGGGAAGTGGCTATGGCCCCATCTCACTGGCCCACATGAATGAGAGCCCCACACTCCAGAACCAAGTTGGTGAAGGTCTGACTCTTTGAAACCTAGAGGGCTGTGGTGGTTCCACCTCCAGTGGCCATGGTCATGTTTTGAGGCTGAAGCAACTCTGCTTCCCATTTCCTTCATCTCTCAACTTCTATCAATTAATACCTGAAGGCAACCCACTCCACCAGGAATTTTCCTACCCAAAAGACACAGTTTTCTCGCACTATGGGCTGGTAAGACTGTCACAGTCTCATGCTGGTCTTGGCTCTGCTGCTGCCATCTTTCACGCTGGTCTCTCTGCCAGGGTCTTTTGTCAAGGACATACTCCACTCCTGCACATTTGAGGTATCAGTCAGAGCAGCACCTGTTTTGGTTACCTATTGCTGCTCTGACAGGAATATACCACAAATGGAATGCCTTAAACAAACAGTTTATTCTCTTATAGTTTTGGAGGCTAAAGATCTGAGTTCAAAGTGTCAGCCTCTAGGGACTGAGTGAAAGTCAAAATCAGGCCCACTCAAAACCAGGCCCATCTAAGTTGACATATAACCTTAACTAGCATAGACAGCTTCCATGTTCTGATTATTAATGGATGTTTGCAGCTGTTTCTTCCCATTTTGAGGTGTGCCACATCAGCAAAAGTAGGTTCCAAAAGCTTTACTCCATCTATGTCATTACAGTTGACTCTATTTTGAGGAGTCAGCTCTTCCCCAGTCATATTTTGAGTGTCTTCCAACCTGAGGGGCTCAATCTTCTGGCACTATATTGGACAATCTTTCAGGGCTATTCATAAAGTTTTCCAGTAATACACCAGACAGTGTTTCACTGCACTCATAAGGTTTTCACTGGCCAATTCTTTGAGAAGTGGATGGTCTCTTCCTTCTTCCAAGTCTGCCTTAATCTGGAAACCTGTCCACCATGTGTGATCCTGCTGGTATTTGAAATACCAGTGGCATAGCCTACAGCCGCACAGCAACATGCAGGCCACCACAATGAGACAAACTGACAGACGAATGGTAGGCCTTTATTATATGTAATAAGAACACACACATATAGACCTTCTGAACAACATAAAGCAGTCTACTCGCTTTGTTCTTATGGAAACGGATAGAGCTGTTCTTGACAATGATTTCATGGGACTTTAAAAGAGATCCACGCTTCAAAAATATATCCCTCACCTGACAAATGCCAAATATTTATCAGGAATGAAGACTTTAATTTAAATTATTGATAAAGTGTATATTTTAAATGCTCTGAACATTCAAACTGCACAGACCCACACTTGCATAGGAAGAAGTTCAAGGCCCATGGGGTTGATTTATTCCCTCCTTCAATAAATACTTTTTCAGCACCTACATTGTACCAGGCACTGTATTGAGTTCTTAAGATACACTGATTTTTACAAAACAGACAAAATCCCCTGGTCTCATAGATCTTTCATCTTATCAAGCTGACCATGAACACACAGAAGGGAAGGCATCCAAGAAACAAGGACAAAGAGGCGTCACACAGGGCTCAGGGCACCTTTCACTTTTGCTGTGGATGCATAATACAAAATCAAACCACACCAGAATCATGTAGTTCTACAAAGCCATTTAAAAAAACTGGCAAAATACCGAATTCAGTGTTTTATGAGGTACCAGGTAAAAGCATTGCTTGTTTGTCCCTCAAGAGTGATTGTGTTTACAGACTAAAAATAAATAGCAGCTCTTTAATCCACTTGACAACATCAACTTAAGGCTCCCTTCTCCCTTATATAGCTCATCTTTTTTATATAAGGGAATCAGTCATATCAAGAGGAGTATTCTTTTTATATATTTATGAATATCAACTTTTACATAGTGATATTTGTTCACTACATGGCAAGTTTAGTTGTGATGCCATTACATTAAATAAAATGACAATGAAACAAAATGAACTCATACTGATGACAAGCTGCATTTCCTTGGAAGAATAAACTTGTAAAAGAACATAAAATAAACTGATTCCATTGCTACTGCCTCCATCTTCTTCAATGCTATTTAAAAGGTACAGTCATCATGCCTATGAAACAGATGAAATGCTCCCCTGTGGAAGCTTAGGCAAAATTTAGGAGCCACATAAAAACTTGATGTATACATATCAATGGCAGAATTCTCACTTTATATAGGAGACCCATGTTTAGCTCCTGGCCAATGCACCTCAAGCGCAGGCACCACCCATATGTCAGTGGACACTTGTGTGTTGCTATGATGCTAAACAAGTTTCCATGGAGCTTCCAGATTAAGACAGACTAGGAAGAAGGATTGGTGATCTACCTCCAAACCCTGGTCAGTGAAAACCCTATGGATCACAATGGTCCACAACCAATCAGGGGGATGGTGCAGGTTCGGGCAGCATTTTCTTCCATTGTGCATGAGGTCACCATGAGTCAGGGCTGACTCTACAGCAGCTAACAACAAAAACAAAACTTATCTAAACTATTTACTGTCTTCTGCTGAAGACAAATATCATTATTCAAAGGGTATTGCCTAAGACTTGTTCCCTTTTATTTCTTTGAAGTCGATAAACAAATTTTGAGATCTATTCCATACAATGTCCAATAAACATAAAAAATAAGATAGTCTCTGTGTTGGCATGCTCAGTCCCTTAAGAACTAAACTTAATCTCCTAAATAGAGTGCTTCAGGAGCAGGAAGAGGAGTGTACACACAGTAGGAGAATATACAGAAAGGGTCAAGTCGGAGATCAGGGGCATCAGAAGGCCAAGGAGGAATTTCCCAAGTAGATGATAGCTGAGTCTCAAAAAGTAAGCTAAGAGAAAACATGGGGGCAGGGGGTGGGAACAGGACACATTTCAAGCAGGAACAGCTTGTCTTTTTGTCTTTTTCAGGCAATGAAGCTACAGGTCACCAATGGCCAAATGAAGGCCTCAAGATGTGAGCATCATGGCTTGTAGTCCATGCTTAAAAGCTGGCATTTATCTTCAAGGGACCACTGAAGGCTTTTAAAGAAGGGAGTAAAAGGATCCTGGGAGTCCTTGGGTGGTGAAAATGGTTAACATTCTCAGCTGCTAACCAAAACGTTGGCGATGCAAGTCCACCCACCCGGAGAGAACTCAGAAGAAAGGCCTGGTGATCTACTTCTGAGAAATCAGCCTTTGGAAATCCTGTGGAGTGCACTTTTATTCATACACACATGGGGTTGCCATGGATCAGAATCAACTAGTTTAACAGGATCATATTTACATTTTAAAATTTTACTCCAGCATCTGTATGGACAGTACACAAGGAAACGACAAGCCTAACCAGTTAGAAAATAGCTGCTACTATCTAGGCAAGAGATGCAGAAGCCAGGAGAGAGAGCCTCCCAGAGCCTGCCTCCCACACTGATGGAGACCAAAGCTAACAGATCTTGAGGAATCCATAATAACCCAAATAGTCCACCCTTAGTAAATCCAAAGAGTTTATTAACTTTTAAAATCCCAAATGAATTCAAAAAACATTATAGTTTTTTAAACAAAAACTATAAATTAGTATAATTTATAATTTAATTTATAATTTATACTATTTACAAAATAGTATAAATTAGTTCTCATTTAACAACTGAAACCGTAAAAGTAAAGATCAATATTTCTTTCCATCTTTGACTTTTAACCTATTGCTTTATTTTTTATTAAAGAATAAATATATTCAGGTCTTAAAGCTACAGACAACATCAACAGAATTAGGCAGTTAAGCTGGGTCTACATAAGCAAAGAGAAACCAAAGATTAAAACAACATCCAGGTAATTAATTCAAGCTCCCTGACCTAAGCAAATAATATATATGATTATAAAGAAATTCAAACCTGATATGTCATGTAAATAATACAGAGTCTCTCAGATAGTGAAAAAATTTAAGACATCTTTGATAATTTTCTCTTTAACTCATCAAGGTCGCTAAGAAACATAAAAATATGTCATTTTTTGAAAAATTATTATTAATAACAATAATAATCTATCCTAAAATTAAAAGTGAGAATTATAAAAGACCCAGAGGTAAATTTTTCTAATTAAAGATTCTATAATAAGTTGCAGCGAAGGGCACAAATGACTTAACCTGATTAGAAATTTCTCCCATCCCAAAGAACTATTAACAATATCATCATGCTGGATGTACTTGCTGTAGTTCATGAGAGGACATTCAACTGCACAGGCTGGGCTATCCTAAAATACTCACTACTGAAGCATCAAACCACTCAGCCTAAAAATCTAAAATCATATTTTCCTATTTAGGGTACTACTTATGTTCAATTTTAATTTGTCTTTATACATTAGAAATGTGAAGATATCTGCAGCACAGTGCTTCATTTGTTCCACAAAGAAATTAAATTATATTTGTGGCAACCTTAATAAAATTCTCCATCCTCCAGGAGATAAAGCCCCAGCAGTCTCCACCCTGGTCCAGTCCCACTTGGAGTGCTATACTTGGCTCGACTCCATGCTAGGAGGGGCTCTGGCAACTTGAAACAGGCCCAGAGCAGAGGAGAAGGATGATGACAAAATCCAAAATGGGATCCAGCAAAGGGGCTTTAACCTGGTAGTCCCTCCAACAATCCCTTCCTCTTCCTTGTTTCACATAACCAATCACTTAAGTACCATGGATTTAATCTAACTATCTCATATGCCATCCCTTCCTTTCCATTGTCACTGCTGTGGTAGTCAAGGCTGTGTGTCAACTTGGCTGGGTGCTTGGTTGAGTGGCTGGGCAGCTGCTGGTAGTTATTCCCCACGATGAGACTGCCAATCAACTCCATGGTGGGATTGACCACAAGCAGATGAGTAGCCACTTTAGGTACGTGGTCTGCTTCCTGTATATAAGCAGCAGCTTTGGGAATGGTCTGTAGTTTATGGCACACTTGAACCCTGCATGTAGCTGAGTTGTTCAACAGCCTGCCATCCTCTGCCAATCTTGGGACTTTCAACAAACTTGAATTAGTGGCCTGCTGTGCTATTTGGTAACATTGGGACTGTGCCCTTTTACTTGTTAGCCTTGGGTTTGTCAGCCTCAACAGCCAGGATCTATCTGAGTGAAGAAATGCCTCCAGCTTCAGTGGGCCGGGAGCAGGAGGCAGCACTGAAGCCCAAGGTTGAGGGGCTTTCACCTATCCCCTAGAACTTGGCACTTTGAACTCAGATTTAAAGCCTCCAAACTGTAAAAGAATAAACTCCTATTTGTTAAACCATCCCATTTGTGGTATTTTCTGTTAGAACAGCACAGAGGTAACCAGAACAACTGCCAATGCCACAGCTGTAAGTCTTTATTTATCCAGTATCTTTGCATTAACCATCTAACCGGCTTCCAACCTCTCCCAGATTCCATCTTATTCAGTGACATTAGATTAATTTTCCTAAAGCAAGGTACAAATTATTACTTTCAGTCAACAACCAATGTCCTAGAACTGGCAGTCAAAAATCAAATGACGTGCACTGAGAACATCTGGTTTAAAAAAATAAATAAAATAACCAAACTCATGGCCAGCAGAGTCAATTCCAACTTATGGTGGCCCCAACTGTTACAGCCAGATATGTTACAGGGTTGAACTACTCCACTGGGTCTTCTTGACTATCCTCTTTATGGAAGCAGATCACCAGGCCTTTCTTCCACTAACTTTTGGGCTAGTAGATGAGCACATATCGTTTGCACCAGCCAGGGACCTCTCTGCTACAAAAGACCTTTTCAAGGTTTTAAAAAGCAAAGATGTCACCTCAATGACTATGGTGCACCTGAACTAAGCCACAGTCTTTTCAATTGCCTCACATACAAGTAAAAGCTAAAAATGGAAAAAGGAAGCCATTAAAAGGATGCATTCAAATTGTTATATTGGTGAAGAATATGGAATATACTTCTAAAGTACTGGAAGAATGAACAAAGCAGTCTTAGAAGAAATACAACCAGAATGCCCCATAGAAGCAAGGGTGGCGAGACTTCAGCTCACTTACCTTGGATGCATTATCACGAAAGAGCAATCACTAGAAAAGGACGTCACATTTGGGGAAGGAGAGGGTCAGCAAAAATGAAAGAAATCTCCCATGAGCTGAATTGACACAACAGCTACAACAGGCTTAAACACAGCAACAATCATGAAGATGGTGCAGAATTGGGCTACATTTTATTCTGTTACACATAAGGTCACTATGAGTTGAAGCAGATTCAATGGCAACTAACAACAGCAATTACTCTATCCAACAGAAACCAAACCAAACTCACTGCCATCAAGTCGATTGTGACTCATAGGAACCCCTCCTTGGGTTTCTGAGGCAGTATCTCTATGGAAGTAGATTGCCCAGTCTTCCTTCCAAGGAGTGGCTGATGAGTTTGAACTGCCAGCCTTCTGGTTAGCAGTCAAGTGCCTTAGGCACTATGCCACCAGAGCTCCTCCTACAGAAACAGTAATCCATATTCTTTAAGACTCTTCAAGGTCCTTCATGAATTAGCTCCAATATACCTTCTCTACTGTATTTTCCATTTAATCTTCTGCATCTTATCATGAAAGAATCTTTTCTTCCCAATGTACTAAAGGATTTGTCTTTCCTAGTATGAGCTCTATACCATCCCAACTCCATGTTCTTTTTGCATGGTGCCTCCTCTTCTTCACCTCCTCCAATCTCCCCATATGCAAATGTTATTCCCTCTTCAATGATCACCTCAAATACTATTTCTATACCTATCTTTCATCACCTATCACTTGAACTTCCTTGAGGGCACCCTATGGTATGATTTATATTTACTTTATCCAAAGGATGTGGCATCATGTATGAGGTAAAACATATATTGCCAATGTCAGCTGTGGGCTTGATGAAACCAGTGAACATGCATGTTTGCTCCACAAGTACACACCTCCAGATTCTCCAAACACATTAAATACCTAGCAAACTAAGGATGTTTTCTATACTTTCCAGTTTGCCATAATCTCCTCCAGTTCCTATTACTCCCAATACTACAGATGAAGTTGAGTATTTATCTTCCTTTGTTCTCCTGGCTGCTGTCATTTACAGTACATGCCTGGCTCTCACAAACAAGTAAGCTCATAACTCATGCAGTAAGTGATCAAGAAATAACTATTGATGGATGAATGGCTATCATATGACAAACAGTTGAAGGAACTAAATATGTCTGGCAAGAAAAATGGCAACTGTGTGACATGATAACTATATTCAACATTTTGAAAGACATCATGTGGAAGTACAATTACATATGCTCCATGTAGCTCCCAAATCTCAAAACAGAAACAATGGGGGAGATTAAAGGGCTCTTTTACTTTTGGAATTGCTCAAAAGCAAAACAGATTTCTTCAGTGAGGAATGAATGTCCTGCCCTTGAGCTGTTCAGCCTGAAGTTGAACAGACAGAGGGTCTGGGATGGGAGGCTGGATTAGCTGCCCTCCAGGGACCTTTTTCACCCAGAAAATCTAGTAATCCTCTTTCCAAAACTCATTGACTTTCTTACTGGAACACCAAAGAAGGTAGCATGTATTCTGTATGGATGGGTATGTAGGGGTGTGTGCAGTGCAGGAGGAAAAGAAGCTCAAAGAAGAAACCTTGAGAAAACTCATTAATTAAGGATAGTGGCCCACATAAACAAAGGGCAAAGGAAAAAACTATAAAAACCAAACTCACTGCCATCAAGTCGATTCCAACTCATAGTGACCCCCTTTGCATTTCCAAGGTGGTAAATCTTTATGGAAGTAGATTGCCCCATCTTCTTTCCATGGGA
Organism: Orycteropus afer afer; assembly: GCF_000298275.1. NCBI lineage: Eukaryota > Metazoa > Chordata > Mammalia > Tubulidentata > Orycteropodidae > Orycteropus > Orycteropus afer. The sequence goes on along the minus strand of NW_006921647.1, from coordinate 5,301,253 downwards.
GCAGCTGGTGGGTGTGAACCACCAACCTTCTGGTTAGCAGTCAAATGCCTTAGGCACTGCATCAACAGAACTGCTTAGCAGAGGAAAGGTGGCCAAAGAGACCAAAAGAAGAGAGTTTCCAAAAAAACCACATTTCAAATGCTGTAGAGTTAAACTGCTGTCAGAATTTTAAAGTGTCCATTGGATTTGGGGGATGAGAAGATCATTGGCGACCTTGGTCTGAGAAGTTCCAGTAAGGGCAGTGGGTGATGTGGGTGGGGGGAGTGCAGAATTCATACTTATGAAATGCCTCAAATTTAAATTTAAGGAAGTATCTCCACATGAAATTGAATACTCGACCTATGTCTTTAGGATTATGTTACAAACATTTGATAAATGTAAGGATTTCAATTATACCACAAGTGACACTTTTTGGCAATTCTTTATTTTTAATATAAATAAATTAAATAAGGAAAGAAAGAAAGTAGCCAAGGCCACTGCCAGCATTGGTGAGGACTGAGGTTTCAGTGGAATGGTTGGTGCAGAGTCAGCTTTAAATTCTAAATCACTGTGCTTATTCCATGATTTTTTTTAAATGTAAATATACAGCGTCCTTCCTGTAAAAGGGCACGTGCAGGCAGACAAGGGGGATAACACTCAAACACTTATCTCCTCTCCTTTCTGAGTCATGACTAAAGGAATAAAAGGGGGACACAAAACTACAAGGACAAAATGAACAGGAGTAAACATAAGAGAGATGCCAAAAAAGAAAAAAAAAAAAAAAAAAAGTGGAGAGCTGGAAAGCAGACTGAGTTTTGGTAATTGATTGAGAAAAATAGAGAAAGTTGAAAGCTAAGTAAATACAGAAAGAGAAAGGCAAAAAGCCATAGACCAGTTCCTATAGAAGAATTCAGGAAAGACTAGGAGGTGGAGGCTTTAGATACTCCAGAATGTGGGTTTGCAGAATAGAAAACTGTGAGCAAGAAAACTGACTTAAAGTCCTTACAAGGAGCAGTTGTAGCTCTCAATCTCATCATCTGCAGCCAAGCACCTCCCTTTGACCTATTTTGGCAGAAGATTAAGTGAAAGTGGACAATCCAAATGGTGAAACTCCTGCTTGTGTCAGCAGCCTGAAAGCTGGTAGCCAGCTGTGAACCACCATGCACTATCCCCATGCCCCAAGGGAGGAAAAAAAAACAGGAGATGAGCACATTTTGGAGAAATTGGTAAAACCTACAAAGACTCCTCCAAACAAAATAGCCAGGTCTTAGTTTGACTGCATTACTGTGAAGCTCACCAGACCTCAAAACTTTCTCATGTGCACACAGCTTCTAATCAGCTATTTAGACCCACCTATAAATATGTCTGGTAGCATAGTGCCTAAGGCACTTGACTGCTAACTAGAAGGCTGGCAGTTCAAACCCACCAGCCACTCCTTGGAAGGAAGGTTGGGCAATCTACTTCCTAGTGACACTGCCTCAGAAACCCAAGGAGGGGTCGCTATGAGTCGGGGCCAACTCGACGGCACACAACAACAACAGTAAATATGAACAAACAGCCAATGATTACCAGATACCTGTGTAGAACTTCCAATATAAAAGGGAGAGGCCAAAACCAACAGAAGGAACCCAAAACAGAGATGATGCAAAGAAGAACAAAAATAAAGAAATATACTCCATTCATGTAAAGAATGATGGATGAGGATTTTTAAATTTACAAAATTCATAGAATAAACAAAATTTTAAAAAATATGGGCACAGGAGTTAAAATTTCAATAGAAAGACTGAAAGATATAAGTTGCAGAAATTTATCAGAAAGTAGAAGAAAAAGACAGAGAAAATGTAAGAGATCCTGAAAAAGGAGGCAGGGAGAAGAAGGCAAACAGAAAACTTATCAGTGAAATAATACAAGAAAACTTCTGAGAAATTAAAAGACATGATTATCTTGATTTAATGGGCTCACCAAGTGCCCAGCACAGAAAATGAAAAAAGAACCACATCAAGGCATACCAAATCAAACTAAAATCAATGCCATTGAGTCGATTCCAACTCACAACAACCCCCACTGGGTTTCCAAGGTTGTAAATCTTTACAGAAGCAGACTGCCTCATATTTCGTCCACGGAGTAGCTGGTGGGTTTGAACCACCAACCTTTTGGTTAGCAGTCAAATGCTTTAACCACTACTGCCAGAGGTCCTTACATCAAGGCATATAGCTGTGAAATTTCCAAACAACACCAGTAAAGAGAAAATTCTAAAAGCTCCCAGAGAAGGAAAAAGAAAAAGTCCACCTAAAAGGATTGAGAAGTTGAATGGCACAAGAGCTCTCAAAGCCCAACACTGGAAACTAGAAGGCAATGCAACAATGACATCAAATTTCAGAGAAAAATACTTCCAACCTGGATGGCTATTTCCAGGAAAATGACAATCAAGTGTGAGGATGTAATAAAGGTACTTGCAAATACACAGACTTTCAAAACATTTATCTGTCACATATCCTTTTTCTCAGGAAGTTACTGTTACTGGGAGATAAACTCTAAGAAGGAATAAACTAAGAAACTTGCTGAAATGAGGAAGCAACCTGGAACAAGAATGGCATAGCATCCAAGAAACATGGGACTCAACACAGGAGCGCAGCAAAGGGACATCCCAAGCTTAAGGTGAAGGGACCCCAGGAGGATAGCTGGGAAGTAGCCCTAATGGGTAAGTAGTCCAGAAGTTGCAGAAGAACAGACGAGAGATCTCCAAAGGGAACAAGAAAGGACTACTTCATGTTTGAATGTCCTGAAAGAACTCCTGCCACATGCCAGAGAGTATAGAAATTAATTCATGATAGATAAAAAAATAAATACACAAAAATACATGGCCATGATCCAAGTTAAATAAACCAGACACAAAAGGACAACTATTATATGATTCCACTTTGCAGTGTAGTAAATTACATGGTATGGCTTTTGTAATCATAGTCTTTGTAATGCCCACTGGATTACTGAGTGGACGATGCAATTTAAATTCCTGATTGTTAAAGTCATCCACCTAGAGTATTTCTGTTGGAGCAGCATGAAGTAATCTTCCAGGAAAGTTCACTCTCTCTCAGGTGTGTAGAATCCTGATGTTGGGTTTGGTTTTGTCACTCTGCTAGGCTCAAAATGAGCCCTCCTGGAGACAGAAGGAATCTGACTGCCAGCTGAGAGAGACACTGCTGACAAAGACAAGTTGCTGAGAGAGGGATGTGCTGCTGAGAGAGAGATGCCAACTGAGAAAGAGACACCCAGCTGAGAGAGAGATGCCAGGCTGAGAAACGGCAGCAGCAGAACCAAGGGGCACAAGACAGAGCAGCAGGTTTACCTTGTCCACAGAGGCAGAGGCCAGGTCGAGAGGCCAAGGCTCAGAGAGGCGTGTCTAAAGGCAGAGCAGATGGGAGACTGTCTTGAACAAAAAACTGTTTCCTGAGCATGTTCCTGAATTCCCTAATAGATTCCCTAATAAACTCCATAATCTGTGAGTAGCCATTGAAGTGAATTATCAAACCCAACAGAGAGGTGGTGGGTGTCACGGGATGGTTGGTGTCAAGGTTGGTAAAATGGCTGGAGGCTGGAGGCATATCTGGCCTCATAGGAACAGGCCTTGGGCTGCTGACGGTAATTCTGTCTTCCTCTTGTGAAGTTAGAGGAGGTCAGGAGATGTCATCTCCCTGTCCCTTTAGCAGTTGGTGTAGCAGTAGGATTTGTTGCAGTGGCTCCAGACTCATAGAAGCATGGGAATTTGTAACAGAAAGAAGGAAAGAGCCTGAGAAGTGAAATTTGGATTCTTTGATGGTTACCTTGGTTGATGTTACCTGTAATGATGGAATATAGAGACATTATGCTGCAGCTGAGGGAAGAAAGGCCTGAGGCAAAAGCCAGGCCAATTAAAGGCGATAATTGATCCAGAGTTTAGGGCTTTTGGTCACACCCAGTCAAAGGCTCAAGGCCATATACATAGAATGAGAAGATTATCAAGGTGAAGAGATGAAACTGAAATGTCTTAAATAGGATTATGTGTTTTGGATTAAGTGTCTACCTGAACGTACTATGGTTTTTGAACGTTCTCTCACCTACTTGTATGTTAGAAATGATTGTGGGGTATGGAAAACAGAGAGCGTGTAATTCTGCTTTCCGCCAATATTTGATTGGATATGTTAAAAGGGGAAATAGAATTTGCCCAGAAGAAACAAGGCTTCTGTTTCAAACCCTGTGTGTAGAATACAGGGGCTTAGTGGGGAAACCTGAGCCTACCTAGAACCTACTGAGTGAGGAAATTTGCATTGAAAAGACCCACCCAGAATTACTGAAAGAAACCCCTTCTAGAACTGGAAGTTAAAGGAAGCCAAGGAGTAGTAGGCTTATATGCTGCTCCCTTGTGACCATCCATCTAGGTCCACTTGAATGGAAGTGGAGAAAGTGCAGCAATGAAGAAATGAGTTTGGTACTCTCTTGACCTAGCCCATGGAAGCTGGGGAAGATAGGAAGGGCTGGCTGGTCTGAAGTGCAAGGAGTTGTGAGCCTATATGCATTGAAATAGTCCTTGAGGACTAAGGATGAGAGAGAGAAGATGCCACCAGGTCTGAAGTGAAGGGAGGAGTGTGACACCCAAATTTACAGCTAGTACTCATGACCTGGGATGGCTAGGGCTGATCTGATCAGAACCCAACCAAATGAAGAGGAAGATGTTTGACACTGAGCTGGCATTGTTGTTGTTGTTGTTGTTATGTGCCGTCGAGTCGGATCCGACTCATAGCGACCCCTCCTTGGGTTTCCGAGGCAGTGTCACTACGGAAGTAGATTGCCCAACCTTCTGGCATTAAGTTGCTATAATTTGATGGCTTGTGCTGGTCTGGACTTTGCTTATTTATGGATGCAGATGCCCAAAGTTTCCAAGCAAAACAGAAGATTCTCCAGAGAGAAAAGAACATGTTTGTCTCCTCTGAGTACTGGTTTGATTAAAAAAAACAAACTCACTGCCATCGAGTTAATTCCAACTCATAGTGATCCCTCCTTGGGTTTCCAAGGCGGTATCTCTACAGAAGTAGATTGCCCAGTCTTCCTTCTGAAGAGTGGCTGGTGGTTTGAATCGCCAGCCTTCTGGTTAGCAGTCAAATGCCTTAGGCACTATGCTACCAGAGCTCCTAGAAATTGGCTATATAAAATGGGGGGAGATAAAGGCATGAAGTGGCTGGCTTACACACTTTCATGGGTGTGGCTATTCTTAAACTGATGGTGAAGGGGATGTGAATTTTTGAAGTATAAAAGGGATAATGGCTAGAAATACCAGTAGGTGGCCTGCGGTGTAGTAAATTACATGGTACGGCTTTTCTGTTCAAATCCACCAGCCACTCCTCAGAAGGAAAATTGGGCAATCCACTTCCATAGTGATATCACCTCAGAAACCCAAGAAGTGGTCGCTATGAGTCGGATCCAACTTCAGGGAAGTGAGTTTGGTTTTTTTAGTTTGGCTTTTCTAGCCATAGTCTTTGTAACTCCCATTGGATTACTGGTTGGGACCATGTAATTTAAAGTCTTGACTGTTAAAGTCATCCACTTGGGATATTTCTATTGGAGCAGCACAAAGTAATCTTCTGGGAAAGTTCACTCTCTCTCAAGTGTGTAGAACCCTGATGTAGAGATTGGTTGGTTTTGCCATTCTGCCAGGATGAAAATGAGCCCTCCTAGAAGCAGAAGGAATCTGACTACTGGAGAAATGCACACTACTGAGGGAGATGTGCTGCTGAGAGAGACAGAGAGAGACACATGGCTGAGAGAGCGATGCCTGGCTGAGAGGGAAGCCCGGCTGAGAGATGGTCACAGGGGAACCAAGAGGCACAAGACAGAGTGGCAGGCTAACCTGGCCCACAGAGGCAGAGGCCAGGCCAAGAGGCCAAGGAACAGAGAGGCATGCCTAAAGGCACAGCAGAGGGGTGATTGTCCTAAGTGAAGAAATGTATCCTAAGCGTGTCCCTGAATTTGAATTGTGACCTGTTGTTTCCCTAATAAGCCCCATAATCTGTGAGTTCTGCGTGGCCACTGCAGTGAATTATCGAACCCAGCAGAGAGGTGGTGGCTGCCGCAGGAGGGACAGTTGGTGTCAAGGTTGGTAAAATGGCTGGGGACGGTGGCATGTCTGGCCTCATAGGAACAGGCCTTGGGCTGCTGATGGTGATTCTGTGAAGTTAGAGAAGGTCAGAAGATGCCACCTACCTGTCCCTTTAGCACACTTATATGAAATATCTAGAGTAGGCAAATGCATAGAGACAGAGAGTAGATTAGTGGTTACCAGGGCCAGAGGGTAGGGGGAATGAGAAGTTATTGCTTATTTAGTAGAGTTTCTATTTGGGATGATAAAAAAGGTTTGGAAATTGATAGTGACGATGGTTAACAACATTATGAATGTATTTAATGCCACTGAATTGTACACTCAAAAATGGTTAAAATGATAAATTTCATATCATGTCTATTTTACCATAATAAAAGAAAAGAAAAGAAATACATGGCAATTATTAACTTAAAAAAAGTGTTCAAAAAAAGGAAATAGAAATTTAGCTGAAAACAATATTCACAATCATAATAATGAAACACTAAATATTAATTCAAGTAAAAATTATAATTTAAATATATGGGGACAACAGTGGAACAACACTGGAGAATGAGCAAGTAACAGGAAAGCTAGCCTCATCTTCCATTATAGTAGAAAATCAAAGAATGACAGCCTATTATTAAGAAATACAGAGGTAACAACAAGAGAAACAGCTAAAAGAGTGAAAGTGGTTGTCACTAGGAAACGGAAATTATAGGTGGGGAACGGTAGGATATAACCAGAGACAGGAACATGTATAGCACTATACAACTCCCTAAATCATGTTTATATTCCATTTTAATAAAGATAAATTTTAATTAGATAAATGACTGATAAGTGTTAAGGTCTGTAGACTACTCTTTGAAAAGCTTAACTCTCCCCAAAAAATAAATTGGTCAAAATGTAATTTTTGTTACATTTTTTAAATTTGAAAAAATGTTGAGAAGGAGGAAACAATGAAGAAATAGTCTAGTGCCGTAAAGGAGATGGGGCATTTGAAGGAGCAAGGTGTCCTGGAAGCAGGAAATATAGGATTCAGATCATGTGTATCCAAATTAGGTCTAGAAGAAATAAAGACGGTTCTTTCCAGTGGTCAGGGGTAGAGGATGGAAAAAAGGGGAGGAAAAAAACTAGATGAGAAGAAATATGCTTTGCAGTAAGTGGGTCAAGACCTTGCAAGATGATGATCTTGATCTTCGGGTAAGGTAGGAGCTAAGGAAAACTGTAAAGTTTGAAAAAGTACCAGAAGAAAATGTAAAATTCAATTTGATTAAATAAATTTAATTACAGAGCAGGATTGGACACATACTGTCTCACTTGACAGTATTTTCACTTAATGATTCTTCTGTGTTCCCATAATACTTCATTATGTCCTTGTTGGTTGCTGTCACATCAGCTCCAATTCATGGCAGCCCAAAGTACAACAGAACAAAATGTCGCCCAGTCCTGTACCACCTTCATAATCATTGGTATGCTTGAGTCTACTCTGGGAGCCACTGTGTACTTTGAGTACCTTCCAAGTTAGGGGGCTCATCTTCCAGCACTCTATAGGACAATATTCTGTTGTGATCCATAGGGTTTTTACTGGCTAATTTTCAGAATCAGATCAACAGGCCTCTTATCTGTATGACTTAGTCTGGAAGCTTCACTGAAACCTATCTACCATAAGTGACACTGCTGGTATTTGAAAAACTGATGGCACTGTTTCTAGTATCACAGCAAAATGCAACCACTATGGGACAACAAATTGACAGAATAATTATTAAAAGACTTGTTTTCACTAGATTATGAACCCTCGAACTATCTTATCCATTTGTACATAATCAACACTCACTATAGAGCCTAGTATGAAATGCAATTTTGTTGTATGGATATAAACATTTATTTCCAGAAGTTGAAAAGTATATACATGGATTATGTTAAAATATTTTTATATGAATACATATATTTTATATATATATATATATAAATATATAAAATATAGGTAAATACATATAATATATATATGTAGATACATATATAATATGTACATTATATATTATATGTATAATGTATGTTGTTTTTGTTATGTGCCATCAAGTTGGACCCGACTCATAGCGACCCCTCCTTGGGTTTCCGAGGCAGTATCACTACGGAAGTAGATTGTCCCATCTTCCTTCTGAGAAGTGGCCAGTGGGTTTGAACCACCAGCTTTCTGGTTAGCAGTCAAATGCCTTAGGTACTACGCTCCCAGAGCTCCTGTATATAGATACATATATATTATATATATGTATATAAAAATATTTTAACATAATCCATATATGTTGATATCATATACCTATATACACAAAAAAATATATAAAAACAAAAACAATTCTCAAATTCAAGTTTAAATTTACATCTGAAGAGGTCTCCTCTGACCAAGTATCAACCCCAGAATCTGTTTTGGGCAATACCCATACTATGACTAAACAGTAGGGGAGACTACATGACTCTATGACTAGCTCATGGCTTCTAAATGAAGGCTTAGAAACATTCATGATGAATGAAAAATCCATAATCGGGAATCAATAGCTGTACTGTCTAATAATAAACCTAAAGACTTTATGGTTTGAAAAATCAATTTTATTGATTCAAAATTAATTTCACCACATTTGGTCTCTTTACCAAGTGCTTCTTAACATTTCAACATGCTCTAATTTTACAGTTTTTACAAGAGGGAAATATAAAACCAAATCTATTGTCATCAAGTTAATTCCAACTCATGGTGACTTCATAGGACAGAGTAGAACTGCCCCATAGGGTTTCCTAGGCTGTGATCTTTACTCAAACAGACTGCTTTGTCTCCCATAGACCAGCTGGTGGGTTCAAACCACTGAACTTTTAGTCAGCCGAGCACTTAACCACTGTGCCCCCAGGACTCCTTCCAAGAGGGAAAGTTATTATTCATTATGAAAAGCACTGTACTAATGGTAATTTTAAAATTCTGCTTTCTTTTCCCTTACATTTAAACCAACAACTTATTTCCATAATAATTCCCCAGCACATTTTCCTTGCAATAGTCTACATTCATCTCAAATAGATTCAGAGAGGGATTTTTTTAAAATATAATAAAAGTAAGGGCTCTTCCACTTAAATCTTTTGCTGAGTTACCAGATGGTTCTGATTACTATTTGTTAAAATTCTCCTTGTCACATTAATATGGTTGGAAAAAATAATTTGAAGGGTTTAACTTGGAAGCCAGATTATGTCACTACTACTAAACTTTAGCTTTACAAAGTAGTAGAACCAAAAAAAAAAAGCCCACACTCACTGCTGTCGGGTCAATTCGACTCATAGCGACCCCTCCTTGGGTTTCCTAGCCAGTATCTCTCCGGAAATAGATTGCCCAATCTTCCCTTAGAGGAGTGGCTGGTGGGTTTGAACCCCCAACTTTTTGATTAGCACTCAAATGCCTTAGGCACTATGCCACCTGAGCTCCCAACTTTTATAATATATAAAGGTTATCTACAAAATAGAGCTGTGTTACTTATACCTTTGAGATCATATAAACTGATAAATGAGAGTTCAATAGCTCTACCACAACTTGTAGCTTTAGTAGAGTATGCAAGAATATCTTTCCAAATACCTGATTTTGACTTCAGGATCACTTGAATGGTATGTCCATCATTAGTGACTTCACAGTCCCGGCAAACTACATAATTTGGAGAGAGGCGAACATCCAGCAGTGAGGGATCATATCTGGCTTCTCTTGAGTTTAGGTTAATAGGGGACTGATACTCTCCATTAGCATCAGGAAACACCAAGCCCCACTCAACACCTAAGGGCAAAATTAAGTAAATTAAGAACAGGCTAAAAGTAAAATAAGTTATTTAAAAAAAAAAAAAAAATTCACTGCCAACGAATTGGATCCAACTCATAGCGATCCCTCCTTGGGTTTCTGAGGCGATATGACTAAGGAAGTAGATTGCCCAACCTTCCTTCCGAGGAGTGGCTGGTGGCTTTGAACCGCCAGCCTCCTGGTTAGCAGTCCCTTAGTCAGGATGCCACCAGACCTCCCAAAATAAATTACAGCAAAATTTAACAGGTAAAAACTAGGACACTGCCAAATAAAATCTGCCAATCTACACAGAAATTCTGTGATCCTGTTAATGTCCCTTGACGCTAAAAAGGTTATGACTACCAACTCTATACAGATGAAATATAATAAGGGTGTGTGAACTTTTGCATTAATATTTTAAATGCTCTAATATTACCGAATATCACATACAAAATCCTAGATTAACAAAATATCTTATTTTTATATGTCCACACAGATGTAATAATTTATGACTCAAGGAAATGTTAGTCATTTTTAAATAATTAGAAACAAATAATACCATGAAAGTTTGCTCTGCTCATTAGTTCAATTATGTTCAGTACTTGGGAAATACCCTAACGCTAAACACTCTGGGCGAAGAGCCAAAAGCCGTAACTCATGTTAGTAAATAAACTTTTATTTTCATAAATGCAAAAAGGAATATTTTAAAATGTGCACATTAAAATATATACATAGAAACGCTTTCTATACCTTTTATAACTGCATTTGTACATAACTAATATACATTAGTTAGGAGCTCTGGTAGCATAGTGCCTAAGGCACTTGACTGCTAACCAGCAAGCTGGCCGTTCAAATCCACCAGCCACTCCTAGGAAGGAAGGTGAAGCAATCTACATTCGTAGTGATACTGCCTTGGAAACCCAAGGAGGGGTAGCTATGAGTCGGACGGCACATAACAACAACAATGGTTAGTTATATTAGAACACCTACATCTTCAGGCATAAACTTGGGGAAGTAAATTTTTTAAAAGTCAACCTCGTCTCGCTAAGCCCACTGGTCCGGTTTGAAATTTAGGACACGTTTTACAAAGAGTGGCGAGTTGTTAGTAACCTTCATGAAAACTAGAGGCAAATACAATTTCTTCACTCAGTTCTCTCAGCAAGCAAGAAACAAATGGTTGCACTAGCACTGTGTTACCAAGATGTTGAGTAAAATGTAACTGCTTTTCTTAGCTACTCAGGAGACAGAGCACTGGCTAGTCTGGGAAGAGAAATATCACAGCCTGGGCTTTAAGGCTCGCCTTCCTTAAGGCAGTAGGTGTGAACCGCTGCCCCAAGGAAAGCCAGCCCCGCACGGAGCTCTCCAGCTCGAACTCAGGCCACCGGCAGACGCGGGCGGCGACTGGACACCCGCTCAACCTGGAGCACCTTCCAGGCAGAACAGGGAATCGGGAAGCGACAGAGACGCACGTGGGAAAGAGGGGGCGAGGGGGTTCTTGAGACGCCCAAGAGAGAGTTCAGAGCTCAGGTTCACGGGGAGACCGACCGCCGCGCAGCCTCAGGGACCCCCAACACCCGATCCACGCCGGTTACCTTCCTCATAGCCCCACTCCACACCCTCCTCCTCTTCCTCCTCATCCTCCTCCTTCTCCGGGAAGGCGACGGAATCTTCGATGAAGCTCAGGTCAGCCATGGGAGCCCTGCGAGTCCCCTCGGCGCTCTCGCTTGCAGCGTCTCTGTTTCCGCTGGGGGAGCGGGGAAACTTGAGGCGGAGTGCGGGAGGGTGTGTGAGCGCGAAAGCGAGTGTGAGCGCAGGGCGAGCGGGCGCGGACTGGCAGCGGTCCGGCGGGGATACGCGATACCGGGGCGCAGGGAGAGCGTCTCCCGCACTCCGCGGGGGAAGGGAGCAGCGGCAGCTCCGGGAGCGCGCGCCCAGAGGTTTATACACCCGGCTGGGGCGTGTCTGACGTGAGGAGACCCGCCCCCTTTGCTCAACCGCCCAGGGACCTGAGGGTGGACTGCCGGAAATGGGCCTCGGGGCGACGGTGCAGACCCGTAGGAAACAGCAGGACCACCACTGCTTCCTACCCTATCCCACTGTCCCACACGGGCTCCGCACAAGCCTCCGGTGTTGGACTTCAGACCCCTGCTAGTCACCAGGGCTCAGCCCTGGGGACCCCTGGGCAGATAAATAGCATTTACTGAGCACCTACAGGTGCCTGGCATAGGCCAAGGACTTTTCTACTCATATTATTGTTCATTCGCGTTTCAGGAATCATCAAAAGAAAGAATAAAGCAGAGGATGGGGGAAGAGGGAGAAACATTGCCACGGGTGGGATATGAGAAAACCGGGTTGGAGACTGTAACAAAATAAAAGAGGATTTCAGGTTCAGAATCTTTATTACAGAGTATTTTATTTATATTTTAACTCCACCTTACAGCACAATGCAAACTTGAGTAAGGAAAATTTTCCAAGAAGCTTGTAATTCTTAAAAATGTAGTTCTTAAATAAGAAAAAGTGTTTAATCTGGAGAAGTAGATACAATTTAGGAAACTTTTCCAATGGAAAAAAAAATATTTCAAAGGCTTAAGTAGAAAAGGGCAATAAAGAAACGGTGTTTGGTTTTAGTTTCAGAGTCTAGGGTGCCGCTAAAGGCGAGCTTGCTGTGTACACAGCTCCCAGTCGCCGGGTGAAATCGAGTAAATAATGAAATGCACACATTGCATAACAGGGACAGTCCAGATCCAAAGAAAGCGTATTGCTACCTCTTATAACTACTTCCAATCCAGTGTTGATGGCTTTTGTCCCCTGTTCCAAGGCGCTCTGGTGGTGCTGTGGTTAAAGATTACAGCTGCTAACCAAAAGGTCCATGGTTGAATGCCTCCAGCCATTCCACAGGAGAAAAATTAAGGAGTCTGCTTCTGTGAAGATTTACAGTCTTGGAAATTGTTTGGGTCAGTTCTACTCTGTTCGAAAGGGTCTCTATGAGTCGGAATCCACTCAGGGCAGTGAATGTTTTGGTCTCTTGTTCTAATGCGTTTTAAAAGACCTAGCCAATAATTCCCAACCAAGTGTTTTGCTTGTTTGGTTGGTTGGTTGGTTAGTTTTTTTTTAAGAGTATGGGCCTTAGTGGGAGCTCTGGTAGCGTAGTGCCTAAGGCACTTGACTGCTAACCAGAAGGCTGGAGGTTCAAACCCACCAGCCACTCCTCGGAAAGAAGATGGGGCAATTTATTTCCGTAGTGATACTGCATGGGAAACCCAAGGAGGGGTCGCTATGAGTCGGGTCCGACTCCACGGCACATAACAACAACAACAACATGTGTCGTAGTGAAGGAAGTCTGGACAATCTACGTCCGAAGTGATACTGCCTCAGAAACCCAAGGAGGGATCCAACTCCAGGGCAATGAGTTTGTTTGTTATGTGCATAATATGTACAGATCTGGGCCTTAAGTACAATTTGTTTTTCATATGCTCTGCACATGCACCTAGTGTCTGTTAGTTTTAGTAGCCCATTCCTAAATCATATCATATTTGACTGTTAACCAGAAGGCTGGCGGTTCAAACCCACCAGCCACTCCTGAGAAGGAAGACGCAGCAATCCACTTCCAAAGTGATACTGCCTCAGAAATCCACAGAGGGGTCACTGAGTCGGATTCGACTGCACGGCAATGAGTTTGGTTTTTTGTTGTTGTTTTACGCATGCTTAGGAGTTCTGGTAGCATAGTGCCTAAAGCATTTGACTGCTAACCAGAAGCTGGCATTTCAAACCCACCATCCGCTCCTCCGAAGGAAGATGGGGCAGTCTACTTCCGTAGTGATACTGCCTTGGAAACCCAAGAAGGGGTCGGCGCTATGAGTCAGGTCCGACTTGACAGCACATAACACAACAAGAAGTTCCTCAGGACGCAAGTCTTGTGCTTGGGGATTTGTAGGTTCTGTGCTGTCCTTCACTGCCTGCTCAGCACCTCCACTTTTTATAAAAAGCCACTGCACTGGCTATTAGAAATTTCTTAGGAAAGTGGGTAAAAATAGGGAGGAGGGAGACTCAAATCAACTAATTCTGTCACTTTCTAGAAGATTTGGCAAAATGGGTGATAAGTATTGGCTAATTTTAACTTTGAGCATTATCTATGGATTTTAACCATCCGTGTCATTTCTTTTTATCCATAACAGAGACCAGAAAGCTGGCTACTCTATTCAGAGGAAGCAACCAGTTTGAGAAACTGAATTCATCTCCCACTCACTGCCATCTGAGTGTTCTTTAGTGGGCATCATTTCTTTTCTTCACCTTCCTTAGCTTAACCTTGGCTTAGGCAGAAGCCTGCCCTAAAGCTATACAAAAATAATAATAATAATAAATAACACATTGCTGTGGAGTTGATCCTGACTCATGGCCACCCCATGTATTGCAGAATATATAAAACTACTCCGTGTGGTTTGTAATTTTTATGGAAGCTGATCTCCAGGTCTTTCTTCCGTAATACTGCTGAGTGGGTTTGAACTGATAACATATAGGTTAATAGCTGAGTGCAAACCATTTGCATGACCCAGGACTTTGTTCTAAAGCCAGAGCTATCAAAAAAAAAAAAAAGCATCACCCAAAATATTAACTTTCCACTGACTTCTAACATTTTATTTCTCTTTCCTTTCCTGAAGTCTTTTTTGTAATCTTGAGGTTTATTAAAGTTTCTTTTTGGAACTCTATTCATATATTAATCACCTGCTGCAACTAATGTACAAGGCCATGGAGAAAGTCAATAATAAAATCACTTTGCCACCCTGAGCACATTGCTCTGCCCCCAAAATATGCATAGCCACTGTGTGAGTACCAATTGAATTTATAGTACCATATGAACTGTCGAGGTGTTTACCAACCAGAGGACAGCAAAACCACTGTGGCAATAAACCATTCTTTACAGTTCTCTGTAAGTGTTGTGCCATATTTACAGCAAAAGAAGGCTGAAACATTGAATTGTGAAGTTAATAGACAACTCTGTATATATCCAACAATATATTACCATTCACAAATGTAATTAACTACTAGACAAACATATTTTGACCCATATTTGTTCTTTACTAATTTTTTTCAACATCATTTGTATAATGTAACTTCTAAATGCAAGCCCAGGATACCCTGTCTAGCACATATGAGCCATTCCACTGTGCATCCAAATATTCAATTAACAGCCTTAATTGCTTTGAGACCATGTGCTTGGATTTCTGCTAATTAACAGCACCTTAAGACCTTCTCTTCTCAGGTTCCTGTACTACATTATCAAAAAAAAAATGGAATTTCTATTTCTAGTTATTATATCTGTCACTATAAAACCTAAACACCGATAAAAATACAGGCCAATTCTTTGATTTACAAAATAGAACACACACATCTAAATCTAATCTGAGAATCTAAAAATAAGTATGCTCTACATATAAACATAACTACATATCCCTTTATATAATTTTTAATCCATTTCAACCTAACATCATATTCAATTCTTTGACTTCATATTGCTCACTTACAGTGTTTGCATAACTGAACAGGTCAAACTACATCAGTAGAACAATTTATTAAAACTAAGACCTATATAAAAAAAAACAAACCCGCTGCCATTGCGCTATTCTGACCTATAGCAATCCTATAGGACAGAGTAGACCTGTCCCATAGTTCCCAAGGAAGTAGACTGCCACATCTTTCTCCCACCGAGAAACTGGCTAGTGAATCTAACCACTGACCTTTCAATAAGCAGACAAAAGTTTAACCACTGAGCCACCAGGACCTATATAACTAATTGCTGCTTAATACTACCTAGTTTCCTACCACTTGCCATCAAGTCAATTACGACACATAGGAACCCCATGTTTGTCACAGCAGAACTTTGTTCCATCGGGATTTCAATGGCTGATTTTTCAAAAGTAGATCGCCAGGCCTTCCCAGGCACCTCCAACCTTCTGATTAGCAGCTGAGAGCATTAACCATTTGCACCAACATGAGATTTCACTTAATAAATACCAAGATAACATAAAGAAAAATGCCTCAATGGCACAAACTAATCTAGATGTCAAATGGACAAAGAAGGACTAAGATTGCTTGACAGCACTCTGTACCTACATGATTCTCTTCTCTCATCCTTCCTCTCTCTTTTCCTACCCTACCAAGATTTTCATAATATGAGTTTGGGCCCTAAATTATTACTTCTCCTTGTAGGCATCTTATGGCTCTGAGGACAACTCAAGGATAGAAATATGGTTTCTGTCCAGACTTTTAACTCATGAACTTCAACAACAATTAATTGCTGTGTTCCTTGATGTTTATTGCCTGGCACTAGGCCTTGTGGGGGACTCAAAAATGAATAAAATACTGGTTATGCCCTCAGGGAATGTACAGTCTTCTTGGGGAGAAAGCTAAATCATTAACTATAATATAAAGCAATATGAAATATGCTAAATATAAATCCAAATTCAGGGCATCAGCTCTAGGGGAAGTCTCTTTCTTGTCGGCTTGGGAAGAAAATCCTTGAATACCATTACACCTAAGAAAGATGCAATTCTTTCCAATGGGAATGATTGTGGAATATTTCTTGATATTTGAGGCAAACCAAAAAAAAAAAAAAATGAGTAAGATCAAGGTTGAAGGGTGTTATGGATTGAATGAAGAAGCTCTGATGGTGCAGTATTTGAGCATTCAGCTGCTAACCTAAAGGTCTACAGTTTGAATCTACTAGCTGCTCTGCAGAAGAAAGATGTGGCAGTCTGTTTCAGTAAAGATTACAGCCTTGGAAACCCTATTAAAAAAAAAAAAAAACAACCTCACTGCCAACAGATTACCCAGTCTTCCTTCCAAGGAGTGGCTGGTTGGTTTGAACCACCAGCCTTCTGGTTAACAATCAGATGTTTTAGGCACTATGCCACCAGACTTCCCTGGAAACCCTGTAGGGTAGTTCTAGTCTGTCCTATAGGGTCACTATAGGAAACTGACTTGGTGGCAATAGGTTTGGGTTCTTTTATGGATTAATTTGCCTCTGGTAGCATAGTGGCTAAGACACTTGCCTGCTAACCAGACGGCTGGCGGTTCAAACCCACCAGCCACTCCTCGGAAGGAAGGTTGGGCAATCCTACTTCCGTAGTGATACTGCCTCGGAAACCCAAGGAGGGGTCGCTATGAGTCGGGGCCGACTCGACGGCACATAACAACAACAACAACAATAATATGTATTTCAATCTTAACCCCTATACCTGTAGGTATAATACCAGTTGGGAATGGGATGTCCTTTGTTATGTTAATGAGGCCATTATCAATATAGGGTGTGTTTTAAACCAATCACTTGAGCTAATAAAAAGCAGATCAGCAAGACATAAGCAAGCACAGATGAGGAAGATAGATGTCAAGCCACATGAAGATCCTCAAGGACTAGAGGTGCAGTGTAGTAAATTACTTAGTATGGTTTTTCTACCCATAAGTCATTGTAAACTCAGTGGTGGAATGGGCAACTGAGGAGCTTCTGATTGTAAATGTTATCCACCTGGGTTATTTCTGTTGGGAGTGGCACAACACAATGTTATGGGAGACTCACTATCAGGTGCTTAGAATTCTGTTGTTATTATTGGTTGGTTTGACCACTCTGCTGGGCTCAAAAGGAGGCCTCCTAGAGGCAGAACTCGCTCTGACTGCTGGTTAAGGAAGACATGCTGCTGAAAGAGACACACGCTCCTGAAAGAGACACGTGCTGCTGGAAAAGAGGCGCAAGAGACACGCGTTGCTGAGTAAGACACCGAGGGACATGCACTGCTGGGGGAGAGACTGTGAGAGACTTGGCTGAAAGACGGTGGGCTGGGAGAAAGACTGAGCGTTTTTCCTGAACTTTAATTGTAGCCTGGTGCTTCCCTAATAAACTCCATAATCTGTGAGTTCTGTGTGGCCACTGCAGTGAATTATCGAACTCAGGAGAGAGGTGGTGGGTGCTTTGAGAGGAAAGGTTGGAGAAAGGGCTGGAGGGAGGCAGCATGTCTGGCCTCGCAGGAATAGGCCTTGGGCTATTGATGGTGATTCTGTCTTCCTCTTGTGGGATTAGAGGAAGTCAGAACATATGGCCTCCTTGCCCTTTTAGCAAGAGGAAAAGCTGAAGAGACAAGGATCTTCTCTCAGAGCTGACAGAGAGAGACTTCCCCTAGAGCTGGTGCCCTGAGTTTGGACTTCTAGCCCCCTAGACTGTGAGAAAATACATTTCTATTCATTAAAACCCCTCACTTGTGGTATTTCCATTATACCAGTACTAGATAACTAAGACAAGGGGGCAACAAGTGGGCACATACCATGCCAGGCATGAGCAATGATGCTGAATCATGGAAGTGCTTGCGGAGGATCCATTTTCACATCTGAGTACTTCCTGCGACCTGCCAAAGCCAAGCCAGATCACACTACAAATACATGCTTCAGTAAGCTCATGTCTGAAATAAAACACTTCTCTGGTTGTCTGGTTTGTTTTGTCAGTAAGGACATCAATATTCTCCACATTATATATATTTGATGTCTGACAGTTTCAAGCTGTGTTTCTAAGACTGTTCTGACTCTTTAAAATTTTCTTCTTTATCATGTTAATCATATATTTCACCTGCTTAGAGTTATGTTTATAAACCTTTTGTTTAATCTCTTCTTGGTCTTTTGTCTTCAAAACCATCAGCTTTTAGTCTTAGCATTTAGTGCAATTGTGGTTGATTGTGTTATTGTTCCTGTCATGCAGTACCTCTATCACTGAGGTTATACTTCACTGCTTTGCCATGTGACTTGTTTTGACTAATTAAATGTGAGTGGAAGTGACATGTGCCACTTCCCAACAGAACCTTTAAGAATTATCAGGTGGTTCTATCATCATTTTTGTCCCTCTGCACCTAAAATTACTCAATTCAAGAAAGGCACTGCTCCTCAGTATGGATCCTAGAATGAAGACCCATAAACCAGAGCCACAACTAACCAGAAGTTGACAGTTATGTCACTGTTTTATATGGCAGTGAGATTTGGGGGTTGTTTGTTACGGCAGCATAACCTAGCAAAAACTATTACAGCAACCCATCAGTTCAAGGCAATTTTTATTTGCTCAAATGCATTTTTGCATTTTTTTCTCTGGCATGCAAGAATAATAATGAACTCCATTCTAAACAGTGCTCTTGTTTCCACCTTCCAAATTTCTTAGACACCCTGGTCTTTACTAGGGTCCTCACTACAAAGTGAGAAAGCCCTTATCCAGTTCTCTTCACTTCTCTGAGATCACACCAGGTACGCTTTGGACTCTATACCTACATGAATACCAAAGTGATTTGAGACAAAGTTGGGATGATTGAGACCAGTATATTGATGACTCTGAAATCTATTTTTATAATGTAAAACCATCTCTGGTCTTCTGACAAATGAAACCCCCTACCCAAATGGTTAGGAGCTCTGGTAGCATAGTGCCTAAGGCACTTGACTGCTAACCAGAAGGCTGGCGGTTCAAACCCACCAGCCGCTCCTCAGAAGAAAGATAGGGCAATCTACTTCCATAGTGATACTGCCTCAGAAACCTAAGGAGGGGTCGCTATGAGTCAGGTCCCACTTGAGGGCACATAACAACAACAACAACCCAAATGGTTAAAGTGCTTCTTCTTAGTGAATCCAGGGAGTCCCTGGGTGACACAAATGTTTAAGCATTGGACTAACAGAAAGGTTGGTGGTTCAAACGCACCCAGAGGCACCTCAGAAGTAAGGCTGATAAATCAGCCATTGAAAATGCTATGGAGCACAGTTCTGTCTACTCTGCACATATGGAGTCACCATGAGTCCAAATTGACTTAAGGGCAACTATTAACAACAGTGCTTCCATAATACCTCTATCCCTGTGATCAAGATTATATTTTCAGTACATATTTTATGATCTCCGATAGACAATTATATCCTCCAAGAGCTTTCTCCTCTTCATATCCCCATGTAGCATGTGATGGGTCCTTAGGCCTTCATTCCACTGTACATTACATGTCTCTCTCTAGCCCACCAGACAGACAGTGACTTGATTAGCCTTTATAAATATATTAGTGCCATAAAAGTTGTGGCTGCAACTGTGGAAGTATTCAGCATGCAGAGGGGCCACAAAAACGGAGTGATCAAGTTTACCTGGTGGCAGGTGTGTCAAACAGGGGCTTCATAAAGGAAATGACATGTGAGCTGGGTCCTGAAAGATATATAATGGCTACTTTGACTACAGGAGGGAGGAGGAAGTAAAGTAGGAAGGACATTCCTGACAAAAGTAAAAGCAAACAATAAAAACTAGAATATAGAAACTAGCATGGCTTCACTTTTGGGTCAAGTTTATTTTTTGTTTTCCTTGGTGTTAGACTGATAAAGGGGAAAAATGACATATTTAAATAGTATGTCTATGTTTAGTTTAGTGATTTAAAAAAAAAGTGTCAAAATAATCTCACAATATGAGATAGAATATAAACTAGATGATACTTTTAAGTGAGTGCATAGCTGATTGTACCAAATCAAAAAAAAAAAAAAAACCTATTGCTGTCCAATCAATTCCAGCTTATGGTGACCCCATGTGTTACAGAGTACAACTTTGCTCCGTAAGTTTTTTTTGGCTGTAAACTTTACAGAAGCAGATCTCCAGGCCTTTGTCACACAGCAGTGCTGGGTGGGTTTGAATCACCAACCTTTACATTAGTAGACAAGTACAAACAGTTTGCACCACTCAGGGACCTACTTGATTAAACAGTAATGCTGAAAATGTATTAAGTCCTTTTGGACCATAAGAAAGGATATAATGGCCAAGTTAGGATAATCCTTTGGCCACACCTGTACTTTAGTTCCCACAGCAACTGAGATGCCTCATTCTGCCCTACAGCATGCTGTAGGTGGTGTAGCTATAGGAGGTACTTCTAGACATGTTACACAAGTGGCACACCAATTCACAAAAGCCAGAAAAAAAAAACAAAGTGCAGTGCAGTGAATTACCTGGTGTGGCTTTTCTAACCATGTCTTTGTAAACTCCATGGTGGAATTTGCTGTGAGAAACTGAGCTGTTCCTCATTGTTAAAATCATCCACTTGGGGTATTTCTGTTGGGAGTACCACCAAGTAATGTTCTGGGAAATTCACTCTCTCTCAGGTGCTTAGAATTCTGATGCCATGATTGGCTAGTTTGGCCACTCTCCCAGGCTCAAAAGGAGGCCTCCTAGAGGCAGAACTCTCTCTGACTGCTGGCTGAGGAAGGACGCACTCCTGAGAGACACACACTGCTGGGAAAGAGACACAAGAGACAGGCATTGCTGAGAGAGACACCAAGGGACACGCACTGCTGGGAGAGAGACTGTGAGAGACTGTTGGCTGAAAGACAGCGGGCTGGGAGAGAGACTGAGCGATTTTCCTGAACTCAAATTGTAGCCTGGTGCTTCCCTAATAAATCCCATAATCTGTGAGTTCTGTGTGGCCACTGCAGTGAATTATTGAACCCAGAAAAATGTGGTGAGTACTGTGGGAGGAACAGTTGGTGTCAGGGTTGGTGAAAGGGCTGGAGGGAAGCAGCATGTCTGGCCTCGCAGGAATAGGCCTTGGGCTACTGATGGTGCTTCTGTCTTCCTTTTGTGTGGTTAGAGGAGGAGGTCAGAAGATGTGGCCTCCCTGCCCCTTTACCACAAACCCACTGCTGTCGAGTCATATCCCACTCATGGCAACCCCTCCTTGGGTTTCCCAGGCAGTATCCCTACGAAGTAGATTGCCCAACCTTTCTTCCAAGGAGTGCGTGGTGGGTTTGAACCACCAGCCTTCTGGTTAGCAATCAAATCCCTTAGGCACTATGCTACCAGAGCTCCTATTCACAGAAAAAAAATAATTTGAATACTGTGGTAGTCTCCAAAGATGGCTACCACAATTTCTGCCCTCTCTGAAGATACATCAATGGGGGGGGGGGCTGTTTCTCCTTCCCTGGAATCATGCTAAGGAGTTCTGGTGACATAGTAGGTGAGGCATTTGGCTGCTAACCAGAAGGTTGGCAGTTCAAACCCACCAGCTACTCCACAGGAGTAAGATGAGGCAATCTACTTCTGTACAGATTTACAGCCTTGAAAACCCAATGGGGGTCAGAATTGACCCAACCAATGGGTTGGGTTGGGTTTTTTTGGAATCAGGCTGGAGTCAACCTTAGGATTTGCTTTGTCCAAAGACCATGGCAGAGTGATGCTATGCCAGCTTTGGGCTAAGCCTTTAAAAAATCCTGTAGATACCTCTCTTGCTCTCAGAAACAAGTCCTTAGTAAGAAATCATAACACTGATACTGCCATGAGACAGCCCAAGCTGCTACATGGAGAGAAGACACAAGATGGGGCATGAAGTTTCGAGTATGCACATGAGCCCTCTGGGACCTTCTATCCCAACTCAACTGCCATCTGACTGCGGCCAAGTGAGAACTCCAACTGACACCAAGTGGAGTAGAAAAACATCCATCTGAGTCTGAACACCAGACTAGGCCTGAATTCCTGGCCCATGGTGTTGTGAGAAAGAATTAGTCATTATTTTAAGCCACTGAGCTTTCAGGTGGTTTATTATGTAGCAAAGAAGATAGTAACAATCACTCAAAACAGGAAGCAGATACTCTGCTAAATGCTAACCATAAATGACTTCCTTTAATCTTCATGAATCTCCAAACTCACTGCCATCAAGTCAATTCTGACTCATAGTGACCCTCATTTGTTTTCCAAGGCTATCAACCTTTATGGAAGCAGACCGCTTCATCTTTTGTCCATGGAGTGGCTGGTGGGTTTGAACCACTGACCTTTTGGTTAGCAGCCAAATGCCTTCACCACTATACTACCAGAACTCCTAATCTTCATAAGACCCTCAATAATACTGTTATTTTTAGATGAGAAAACAAAGGCTGAGACTTTTCCACAGCCACATATAGAAGCAGTATGGCCCAAAATCTGTCTCACTCCAGAATCTACGCTCTGAATACTGAATCCAACTGCCTTCCTAGTAGAGGAACCTAGTAAATGCATCCCATCTCCACCACCAGGAGGAACGTGGGTGGGGCTGAGGAACACCCTTAGGAACCAAGCACCAACTTATATGCATGTTCCAGTACTACTGCACTGTTCCTCAGCACAAACTGAGAGATAATGCTAAGCATTTTCCAGCCTTGGCAGCTAGAGTCAGAATGTCCAGAAAGGGGAGGGTGAAGGAAGCAAAGATCCCTGGGTGGCAAACGGTTTGCACTTAGCTGCTAACTGAAAAGTTGGCACTTTGAATCCACCCAACAATGCCACAGAAGAAAGTCCTGGCGATCTACTTGCTTAAGATCACAGTCATTGAAAACCCTACGGTGTGCATTTCTACTCTGACACATATGGGTTGCCATGGGTCAGACAACTTCAACAGCAGTGGGTTTTTAAAGGAAGCTAAAACCAAATCTACTGTCATCAAGTAGATTCCAACTCATTAATGACTTTCACTGGGTTTCCAAAGCAGTAAATCTTTACAGAAATAGATTGCTCATCTTCCTTCCACAGAGTGGCTGGTGGGTTTGAACTGCCAACCTTCTGGTTAGTAGCAGTCAAATGCCATAAGCACTGCACCACCAGATCTTGGAAAAAAGAGCAGTACAACTTGCCCCATTAAGATCCTGCTCAGACACAGAAAAGGGAATCAGTGGCTGGAATCGCATGCTGAAGAGATTGCTCCTAACCCATTGCCACTCTGTAGCAATGCCTTTGGCCAACTCTATTCCATACCTGGCCTTTCCTTTCTCTTTCCTTCTGGTCGTAGTTTTTTTTAGCCCATTCTCCAGCTTCAATGCCTTGGATCACGCCCTCTCCAATGTCACACTATTGTTAGTTTACCTGTCTTCCACCTAAGGCTTGCCCTACGCAGATTGACAACCAGAACCTCATTTCTCTTGATGACAGGGCTGTGGGATCACATGGGTTAACATGACTGCTAATTCAAAGGTTGGAGATTCAAGTCCATCCGGAGGATCCGGGTATCCACTTCTGAAAAATCAGCCTTTGACAAGCCCTACTCTGACACACATGGGTTTGCCATGAGTTGGAATCAACTTGAGAACAACTTGTTTGGTTTTTTTTGTTCTTTGTTTTTTTCTTGGAGGGTGAGGCAGGGAATTGGATGCCCTGCAGAGTCATTGGCAGTGCACACTGCAGTCATTGGCTTCTGATTTATTAAGCAGCTATATGATATGTGTAACATGTTTCAGCTCACTAATTCATAATAAGTAATATGACACAAAATGTTTTCTTTTAGGTGAAGCAACTGAGACTCTGGGAAGTGTTTTTGCCACAATCACACAGCTACAAATGCAGGAATTAAGATTTGAACCCAGGTCTAACAAGCTGTAAGGCAAGTGTTCATTCCAGAATCCCTTCCCAGAGTCAGGTTTAAGCCACTGTTGTACAAAAAAGCATGTTCGAAGTGTCATTACTCATTCATTCATGTTTGCAACCAGCTCTCAATGGGATATGAATTAACTACCTACTTGGCAATCTAAACTACTAATCCTCAAAACAGAAAGCATTCAAGATGTTTTATGTTAAATATTTCTATTCCTCATTTTGTGTAATGAAGAGGAACCAGGGACACTAATGAGATACACAAAGGAATGAATAATTCTAATGCTAATGGAGCTAGCATGTTGACATTATGATTGGAATCCCATTGATTAGGCTTCATTGAATACTACTTTTAGCACAATTATCAATGATGAAAGAAAGACAAAGTCTAGTTTCTGAAAGGCTAGGTGCTGAGTGCTGAGTATGTACTAAGCACTAAACAAGGACTGAGTAAACTGGTTTCAAGTAGACTTTAATTGTTTAAGGGGTAGGAGCATACATATTATAGCTTGATACTTCCTAGTATGTTTGCTTCTGACAAAGGAGATAGCAACAGAAAAATAGATCAAAACTACAGCATGAAGGATTTAGGTGAGATTCAATAATTGTCAGACATTAAGAATTACTTAAAAGAATTCTGGGAAGATGGCAGCATAAATATAATTCTGTTCTTCCGCCACAAATACAACAAGGAAACAGCACTGGGCCTTGAGGGACTCTGAATCCAGGAGCAGAGGAAAACAGTAACTACAGACAAGTAAGAATCAACAAATCTATGAGCCACATTCAGTAGGAAAACAAGCATCTTCCACAGTCCCTGCCCCTCCCCCAATCACTTGGTCACTAGCTGCCTTGAACTGGTGAAGTGGCCCCAAATAAAGAGCCTGTTTCCCCTGAGCACCATATCCCCTGCCTGTACAGAGACAAGACCCCACGTTTCTGCTCTAAAATCAACAAAGTGGATTCAGGACTTCTGTGGGTCCCACCTAGACACAGTTGGCTGCAAGTTTACTGTGAATTGATACAGAAGGCCCCTGCAGTGAAGTTTGCTTTCATAGCCAACACTCTACCTGTCTCCCTGTGGACCCCAGAGCTCAAGCTTTTGAATCTAATAGGACAGACCTCCCAGCAGTCACTTTGGATCAGCCTGTTCCCCCTTCCAGTTGACACTGAGGCTGCTGTATACTAGGAAGCAGGCAACTTCCGTGGAGGCTACTACCACAGCCAACATACTACAGGGGGTGAGGGAGCTCTGACAGCAACAAGACATGCCTCCCTAGGGTTCTGTTTGGAGCATAACTGCCCCTCCTTCATCTGAAAGCCCACAAGTTAATTGCTATAGAAAGTTCCTAGAGTGGAGTCTACTCACATAGTCAGCACTCTACTTGCCTCTCTGCATACCCCAAAGCTCAGTCCTCTGAAACCAAAAGGACAGACCTTTTTGGGGCTCAGTTTGGGTTAGCCTGCCTCCACTTCCAGTTGGTACAGAGGACTGTTGTCTGAGACTACTGTGTACTAGGAAACCAGTGTCTTGAGTACAGGCTGCATTCACAGCCAATAATCTAGTGGGTGGGGGTAGGGGGCATATAATAGGAACAAAGCAGACTTACATAGGGATCTTACCAAAGTATGACATTCTCTCCCCCACCTGACAACTGTTGGTTGCCAAGGTGTTGCAAACTGCTACAGAAGGCCAATGCAGTAGTCTTCCCCATAGTCAGGACTCTACCTTCCTCCCCATGTACCCATATCACAGGCCTTTGAATCCAACAAGACAGAACTCCCTGGAGATCAAATTGAGCCTATCTGCTTACCCTTTCAGTCAGCACTGAGGACTGCTGACAAAGGCCACTGTATGCTATGAAGTAGACATCTTGAATGGAGACTACACTAGCAGCCAGCATACTACAGAGTGGACTCAGCAACATGGTAGACTTCCCTAAGAATCCATTTGGAGTGTGACAATTTATCCCCCACACAATAACTGCTAGTGACTGGACCAATATGAACTCCTATAGAAGGTCCCCTACAGTGGAGCCAGGAGTATGGTCACCAAAGTGGAGACTGCCCCTTCCCAGCCACCGCAGGGCCACTCAGGCTCTGAAACCAAGTAGACAGATCTCTAGGAGGTTCTTCTGGAAAATCCTGAAACAGAGGGAAGTCTTCTTGTGCTACTCCAGAAAGCAAGTTCAGTTGGAGCAGCCCCCAAAGAACAGGGAGTGAAGCCTTAGGCAAAACCAGAAGGTGACACCCAGCCCTGAAGTGGACTTGCTGGGTATGGGTTCTCTTGCTTGAGTAGTGGTGCCAGCTGGTGGACAGATTGATCATAACATATTTTCTGGTGTGTTTGGGACAGATTGAAAATTGAAAACTGATGTCTGGAAGTTTTGAATCCTAGTTAATTCAGTAAGGGAAAAGCAGTTATCGCAGAGAGAGAGAAGAAGCAGTAAGCAAAGGCTCTGCCTACCTAAGAGTTTTTTGCAGAAGTTAGGGCAGGAAAAACCACCAAATAAGGGAGAAATGGGAAAGTTAACACCACTGAAAATTGAAATACCCAATAAAAAATCACAACACACACAAAGGCTAGAGAAACAGTGACTGATTCAAATAATCGTAACAAAGGGAATGAATATCTATCTAGGGATGACCAAATAATGAAGAAAAAGAATGGAAGATTATATTACAACAACATTAACAATTAAAGAACTAATGAAAATAGAAAGAACTAAAAATAATAATAAAAGTAGTAAGGAAAACAATAGAAGAACAAAACAAGGATATAAAAATAAGAATATTGCAAATGAAAGAGACAATAACTGAAATAAGAATCAAAATAGAAGGAATTAATAAATGATTTAATTAGGCAAAAGAAAGAATCAGTGAATTAGAGAATAAAATAGTTAAAAATATAGATGCTGGGGTTCCGGCAAGATGGCGGATTAGACAGAAGGATTGCACAGACCCTCTTCAACAAAGAAAAGGGAAACCAATTAACACAGACACAGAAGATAATCTTGGACCCTTGAGCCTTGAAGGGAAGGATACAGAATTGGACTAAACCCCAACTAGCAGAAGAATTTG
>NW_006921647.1:5253881-5265075 GCF_000298275.1 Orycteropus afer afer | reverse complement strand
TATATATATAGATGCTGAATAGCAAAAAGAACAGAGGCTCAAGAAAGCTGATCACAGTTTAATAGAATCAGGATACAAGAATAAGAGACCTATTAATATACCTATCATTGGAATTCCAGAAAGAGACAGAGAGAAATACCTAAAGAAATAATAACAGAAAATTTCCTCAATCTAATGAAGAATATGAATCTACAAGTCCAAGAATCCCAAAGAACTCCAAGCATGATAAACCCAAAGAGATCTCCAAAAAGACACATCATAGTTAAAACCAAAAACCAAACTCACTGCCATCCAGTCGATCTCACTCATAGCGACCCCTCCTTGGGTTTCCTTAGAGGTAACGGAAGTAGATTGCCCACTCTTCCTGAGGAGTGGCTCATGGGTTTGAGCTGCCAGCATTAAAATATTGAAGACAAAGAAAGAATTCTAAAAGAGTGAAATACTAAAAGAGAGAAGGAAAAGTAATATACAAAAGATCCTCAATATGTTTAAATGCTGATTTCTCCTCAGAAACATTGGAGGACAGAGGCAATGGAATGATATATTTTAATTACTGAAAGAAAAAAAAAAAAAAAAACTGTCAACTAAGAATGCTATAGCCACGGAAACAATCCTTCAAGAAAGAGGGTAGAATTAAAATATCCCCAGATAAACAGAAGATGAGACAGTTCCACTAGACCAACCCTATAAAAATGCTGAGGAGAATGAGAAAAAAAGGAAAAGACATTAGAAAGTAATTCAAAGCCATACACAAAAAGATCCCTAATAAAGGGAATTGCATGGACAAGTATGTTGTTGTTGTTGTTATGTGCCATCGTGTCATTTCCAACTCATAGCAACCCCTCCTTGGGTTTCTGAGGCAGTATCACTACGGAAGATTACCCAATCTTCCTTCTGAGGAGTGGCTGGTGGGTTTAACCTTCTGGTTAGCAGTCAGTGCCTTAGGCACTATGCCACCAGAGCTCCCTGAACAAGTATAAGCACTATTAATAAGCAGTCATGCTTGATAATTCTATTGTTTTGTTCTTCATACATTTTAATGACACATGTATAAAAAGCAAGGATAAAATTATGTTACAAGGCACATGAAATGTAAAGACATAATTAGTGATAACAACACCACAATGTCGGAGGGAAATGTTATAGAAATAGAGCATCTTGCACTCTCCTGAACTTAAATTGATACCAATTTACCCTAAAATGTTATAAATACAAGCTGTTAAATGTAATACGTATGCATGGTAACCACTAAGAAAATATCTAAAACATATGCACAAAAAGAAAAGAAAAGAGAGCCAAAATGGCTCACTACAATAAACCAACACAAAAGCAAGCCATAGTAAAAGACAAAGACAAGGAAGGTTTAAAACACACATAAAACAAATAATAAAATGGCAAATGTAAGTCACTTCTTATCAGTAATTACAGAGAATGTAAATGGACAAAATGCTCTAATTAAAAGGCAGAGAGTGCCAGAATGGATAATAATAATAAGAAGAAACATGATCCAACTATGCTGTTTACAAAAATACACTTTAGATCAAGGACACAAATAGATTGAAAGGGAAAGGATGGGAATAAAATACTACAAATAGCCAAAAGAGAGCTGGCATGGCCATCACAGTATCAAACAAAATAGACTTTAAGACAAAATCTGTTGGGAGAGATAAAGATGGGCATTATATAGTGATAAAAGTATCAATTAATCAAGAAGATTTAACAAATTATGGCACAATCCCTAAAGCATTTGACTGCTAACCAGAAGGCTGGGGGTTCAAACCCACCAGCCACGCCTCAGAAGGAAGATTGGGCAATCTACTTCCATAGACATACCGCCTCGGAAATGCGCTACGAGTTGAATCTACTCGACGGCAGTGAGTTTGGTTTATATATATATATGTGTGTGTGTGTGTATATATATATATATATATATATATATATATATATATAGCAACATTGGAGCACAAAAGTACTGATACAGTTGCGGGGAGAAATAGATAGCACTATAATAATGTTGTTGTTGTTATGTGCCATCAAGTTGGACCCGACTCATAGCGACCCTTCCTTGGGTTTCCAAGGCAGTATCACTATGGAAGTAGATTGCCCAACCTTCCTTCTGAGGAGTAGCTAGACACTTCAATATACCATTTCCAATATTGCACAGAACATCTAGAAGGAAGATCATCAAGGAAACAGAGGACCTGAATGACACTGTAAAGCAACTAGGCTTAAAAGATATATATATATAAAACACTTCACCCAGAAACAGCACAATATACATTATACGCCAGTGAACATGGATCATTCTCTAAGATAGACCAAATGTTAGGTCACAAAACAAGACTTGATAAATTTTTAAAGATTAGAATTACATAAACTATTTCATTCACCACAACAGAGAAAAGTTAGAAATCAAAAACAGGAAAAAAAAAAACTGAAAAAATACACAAACATATAGAAATTAAACATACTACTAAAGTACCAATGAGTCAAGGAAGAAATCACAAATTTCTTAGAGTCAAATAAAAATGAAAGTACACATACCAAAACTTATGGGATACAGTGAAGGCAGTTCTCACAGGGAACATTACAGCAATAAATTCCTATGTGAAAAAAGAAGAAAGATCTCCTATCAATAATCTAACTCAATAATTAGAAAGGACAAACTAGAAGAAAGTAAATAACAAAGATGAGGACAGAAGTAAATCAAAACCAGAACAATACAGAAAATCAATTACACCAAAAATTGATTCTTTAAAAAGATCAATAAAAGATCTTAACTGAACTTAAATTGGTACACAATTTACCCTAGAATGTTATACATAAACAAAAAAAAAAAAAAAAAAACTCACTGCCGTCGAGTCATCAAGTCAGATCTGATTCATAGAGGCCCCTCCTTTTGTTTCTGAGGCAGTAACACTACAGAAGTAGATTGCCCAAACTTCCTTCCAAGGAGTGGCTCATGAGTTTGAACCACCAGCCTTCTGTTAGCAGTCAAATGCCTTAGGCACTATGCCAGCAGAGCTCCTAAATGTAATATGTACGTATGGTAATCACTAAGAAAGTAAAAGAAACAAAGAAAAATGAGAAAAGTTGCAAATAACCAAAATAAGAAATGAAAGAGGGGCTATTACAACTTCTGTGATAGAAATAGAGAGAATTATGACACAACATGAACAAAAGTATGGCAACACACTGGATAACCTGGATGAAACAGAAAAATTCTTAGAAGCATACAACTAATCCAAACAGATTCAATGGGAAATAGAAAGTCTCAACAAATTCCTAACAAGTGAAGAGCTTGAATCAATGATAAAAGAAAAAAAGGCTTAAACCAGATGGCTTCACTAGACAATTTTACCAAATATTTAGAGAAGAATTAACATCAATATTGTTTAAATTCTTCCAAAAGATAAGGAAGAGAGAATACTCTCTAATTCATTCTATGAAGCATATATAACCCTGATACTGAAACAAGACAAAGACACCACAAAAAAAGAAAACCATAGGCCAATATCTCTTATGAACATAGATGCAAACATCCTCAACAAAATATCAGCAAACAGAATCTAATAGCATATTTAAAGCCATACACAATGACCATGTGGGCTTTCTTCCAAGAATGTAGGGATGGTTCAATATTAGAAAACAGATCAACATAATACACCATGTTGTTGTTGTTAGGTGTCACCTAATCACATGTGACTCAGAGACCTTATATATATCAGAATGAAATCCTCATAATCAATATTACCTTTGAGCCCATTGTTGTAGCCACTAGTCAATCTATCTAATTGAGGGTTTTCCTCTTTTTGCTGACCCTCTGCTTTACCAAGTATAGTCCTTCTCCAGGGACTAATCCCTCCAAATAACATGTCCAAAGTATGAGAGACATGAGACAAAGTCTCGTCATGCTCACTTATAAAGAGCATTTGGGCTGTACTTCTTCCAAGACAGATTTATGTGCTCATCTAGCATTCCATGGTATATTCACTGTTCTTCATCAACACCATAATTCAGAGACATCCATTCTTCTCCAGTCTTACTTATTAATTGTGCAGTATTCACATCCATATAAGTCAGTTGAAAAGAACATGGCTTGGGTGGGATGCATTTTAGTCCTCAAAGTGACATCTTTGATCTTTAACACTTCAAAGACATCTTTTGCAGCAGATTTGCCCAAGGCAATGTGTCGTTTGATTTCTTGACTACTGCTTCCATGTTAATGGGCATTGATTGTGGATCCAAGTAAAATGAAATCCTTGACAACTTCAATCTTCCCTTCCATTTATCATGATGTTTCTTATTGGTTTAGAAAGGATTTTTGTTTTCTTTATACAGAGGTACAATCAATATTGAAGGCTATGGTCTTTGATCTTTATCAATAGGTGCTTCAAGTCTTCTTTGCTTTCAGTAAACAAGGTTGTGTCATCTGCATATTACAGGTAGTTAATGAGTGTTCCACAAATCCTGATACTGTGTTCTTCTTCAAATGATTCAGCTTCTTGGATTACTTGCTCAGTTCACAGATGAGTAAGTATGTTAGAAAGATAGGACCTTGTCGCACACCCTTCCTGATTTTAAACCACAAAGTATTCCCTTTTTCTGTTAAATGGCTGCCTCTTAATCTATGTTCAGGTCCCACATGAGCACAATTAAGAGTTCTGGAATTCCCATTCTTTGTAATGGTATGCATAATGTGTTATGATGGAAATAGTTGAATGCCTTTGTGTAGTCAATAAAACACAGTAATTATGTTTCTGATATTCTCTGCTTTCAGCCAAGGTCCATCTGACATCTTCAGTGATAACTTTCATTCCACATCCTCTTCTGAATTCAGCTTGAATTTCTGGCAGTTACCTGTATATGTACTGCTGCAAACATTTTTAAATTATCTTCAGCAAAATTTTACTTCTTGTTGTTGTTATTTGCTGTCGAGTCGGCCCCGACTCATAGCGACCCCTCCTCGGGTTTCCGAGGCAGTATCACTATGGAAGTAGGATTGCCCAACCTTCCTCCCGAGGAGTGGCTAGTGGGTTTGAACCGCCAGCCTTCTGGTTAGCAGTCAAGTGCCTTAGGCACTATGCTACCAGAGCTCCTTCCACATCCTGTTAGATCACCTTTCTTTGGAATGGGCACAAATATGGATCTCTTCCAGTCCATTGGCCAGGTAGCTTTCTTCCAAATTTCTTGGCTTAGGTGAGTGAGCACTTCCATCATTGAATCTATTTGTTGAAATGTCTCAATCGATCTTCTGTGAATTCCTGAACCCTCGTTTTTCTCCATTGCTGTCAGTGTAGCTCAGATTTCTCCCTTCAGTACAATTGGTTCTAGATTATATGCTACAACCAGAAATGGTTAAACATTGGCAACTCCTTTTGGTGCTGTAACTCTGTGTACTCCTTCCATTTTCTTTTGACACTTCTGCATCATTCAATATTTTGCCCATAGAACCCTTCAATATTACATTCAAGGCTTGAATTTTTTCTTCAGTTCTTTCATCTTGAGAAATGCCAAGTGTGTTCTTCATTTTTGGTTTTCTAATTCCAGGTTTTTTCACATTTCACTATAATAATTTACTTTGTCTTTTTTAGCTACCCTTTGAAAACTTCTGTTCACCTATTTTACTTGACAATTTTCCATTCACTTTAGCTACTCTATGTGCAACAGCAAGTTTCAGAGTCTCTTCTGCTATTCATTTTGGTCTTTTCTTTCTTTCTTATTTATTTAAAAATGTATCATAAAACATTTCAAACAGAAACATACACTAGTACAATGAACTCCCATGTGCTCATATCATAGCTTCATAAACTATCTAACTAATGGCTAATCTTATTTCCTTCATATATGTATATATGAAGGAAATAAAATACACACACACACACTATGTAATCCCTTCAGCCATATCAAACCTCTCTCTTAATTATCCATATATTTTCCCTCCTCTCCCATCTCTGGTAACCAACAAAGAAAATGTCCTTCCCTCTGTGAACTTTTCCTTGGCTTTATACAAAAATGGACTCATACAACATTCGTCCTTCTGTGACAAATTTCACTCAACATAATGTCCTCCATGTTCTTCCACATTATGAGGTGATTCTCAGATTCTTCATTATTCTTTAATGTTTCATAGTATTCCATTGTGTGTATGCACCATAGTTTGATTACTGTTCATCTGTTGATGAGCCCTTAGGTTGTTTCCATCTCTTTGCTATTGTAAGTTGTGCTGCAATGAACACTGTTGTGCATATATCTATTTGTGTCCCAGGTCTCACTTCTTTAGGATATATTCCTAGTAATGGGATTGCTAGATGAAATGGTATTTCTTTTTCCAACTTTTTAAGGAAGCACCATACTGTTTTCCACAATGGTTGTAATATTTTACAGTCCCACGAGCAGTATATGACAGTTTCAATCTTTTCACACCTTTGCCAGCATTTGTTATTCTCTATCTTGTTGAACTTTCCTACCATTACTGTCATGAGGTGATATCTCATTGCTGTTTCGTTTGCGTCTCTCTAATGGCTGATGATCATGAGCATTTCTTCATGTGTTTGTTGGTTGCCTGAATATCTTCCTTGGTGAAGTGTCTGTTCATATTCTTTGCCCATTTTTGAATTGTATTGTTTGTCATTTTGATATTGAGGTGTTGACATTTTCTATAAATTTTAGAGATAAATACCTTCTTGGATATGTCATTGCCAAATATTGTTCCCAATCTGTAGGTTCTCTTTTTACCCATCTGGAGAAGTCTTTTGATGCACATAAGGATTTAATTTTTAGAAGGTCCCAGTCATCTAGTTTCTCTTCTGCTTTTTGTGCATTTTGGGTTATACTTGATAGTCTGTTTATTCCATAAATTGTTGTTTTTGTTGTTGTTATATGCTGTCGAGTCAGCCCCAACTCATAGCGAACCCTCCTTGGGTTTCCGAGGCAGTATCACTATGGAAGTAGGATTGCCCAACCTTCCTTCCGAGGAGTGGCTGATGGGTTTGAACCTCCAGCCTTCTGGCTAGCAGTCAAGTGCCTTAGGCACTATGCTCCCAGAGCTCCCTTCCATAAATTAGAGCCCTTAAATTTTCCCGTTTTGTTTTTGAGGGATTTTACAGTTTTGAGTTTTATGTTTAGATCTTTGATCCATCTTGAGTTTGTTTTCATATATAGTGGGAGGTATGGATCTTGTTTCATTTTTCTCAAATGTATATCCAATTTTGCCAGCACCCTTTGTTGAAGAGATTATCTCTTCCCCATTGAATAGATTTTGACCCTTTGTCAAAGATCAGCTGTCCATACATTGATGGATATATTTCTGGTTCTTTCCTGTCTTTTTAGTGACCTTTTGTTTTCTTTATATCTGATGTCTTGATGTTATCCCCCAACTCATGTAGTCATTAGTGTTCAATATGTCAAATTTACTCTTGAGATGGTCTCTACATTCAGGTGGTATATACTCAAGGTTGTAATTAAGGTCTAATGGTCTTGTTTTACTTTTCCTCAGTTTCAACTTGAACTTTCATATGTGCAACTGATGGTCTCTTCCAAGTTAGCCGATGACCTTGTTCTGACTGATGGCATTGTGCTTCTCCATCATTTCTTTCCACCTATGTAATTACATTGATTCCTATGTATTCCATCCTGTGAGGTCCACATATACAGTTGCCATTTATATTGCAATGAATAAACAATTGGCCTTGCAAAATTCTAGTAAGGAATTTCCAGTGTAGTTTGTCACCAAAGTCATGTATTCCAGTTGCTGATCCTTCTTTTTCATTTTCAATTTTCACATTCCAATCACCTGTAATTATCAATGCTTCTTGATTGCATGTTTGATCGATTTCAAACTGCAGAAGTGGGTAAAAATATTCAATTTCTTCATCTTTGGTATTTGTGGTTGGAGCATAAATTTGTATCATAGTCATTAAATGATCTGCCTTGTAGGTGTATGGATATTATCCTATCATTGATAGCACATCAATAGAACAAATTAAAAGAATGACATGATCATGTCTATGGATGCAGAAAGGGTATTTGATAAAATTCAGCATTCTTTCTTGATGAAAACCCTGAAGAAGATGGAAATAGAAGGAAAATTCTTCAGTAATAGTCAGGGCGTATATGAAAAGCCAATAGTAAATTTTATAATTAATGGAAAAAGACAGAGCTTTCACCTTGAAATCAGGAACAAGTCAAGGTTGCCCATTCTTACCACTTCCACTCAATATTGTATTAGAAGTCCTAGTCAGAATAATAAAACAAGAAAAATAAATAAAAGGTATCCTGATTAGAAAAGATGAAGTTAAATTATCTGTATTCTCAGATATGACCCTGTTGTTGTTGTTGTTATGTGCCTTCGAGTCAGACCTGACTCATAGTGACCCTTCCCTGGGTTTCCAAGGCAGTATCACTATGTATAGAAAATCCCAAGAGTCCACAAGAAAACCTCTAGAGCTAGTAGAGGAATTTAGCAAAGTTGCAGGGTGCAAGTTCAACAAACAAATATCAGCTGGGTTTCTATACACCAGCAATGCAAAATCTATACACCAGAAATTCCATTTACAATAGCACCTAAGATAATAAAATACTTAGGAATAAATCTAACCAGGGGCATGAAGGATTTATACAAGGAAAACTATAAAATACTGCTGAAAGAGATTTAAGAAAACTTAAATAAATGGAAAAATGTTCCATGTTCATAGACTGGAAGACTTAATACTATTAAGATTTCAATACTATCCTAAGTGATCTATTGATTCAACACAATCCCAATCAAAATTCCAACAGCCTTCTTTACAGAAATGACCACCAACAGATGAATAGATAAATGACCAAAATGACCATCAACAGACAAATAGATAAACAAAATGTAATACATACAAAGGAATACTATTCAGTCAGGAGGAGAAATAAAGTCTTGATACATGCTACAGTTTGTGTGGCACTTGACGACATCATGCTGAGTAAAATAAACCAATCATAAAGGGACAAATATGTTATTACATCACTTATATAAAAAGACAAGAAAAGGCAAATGTACAGAGATCAAAGTTTAGTAGTGGTTACTTCCAAAACATTGTTCTACATCCTACTTTGGTGAGTAGCGACTGGAACCTTAAAAGCTCACAATCAGCCATCTAGATGCAATGATGGGTCTCTCCTCATCCAGAGAAATGAAGAATGAAGAAAACCAAAGATGCATGGAAACAATTAGTTCAAGGGACTATAAGACCATGCAGTGCTCAGCCTATATGCCCATGAGACCAGAAAAACTAGATGATGCCCGGCTACCACCGTCAACCACTCAAAGGGGGATTGGTGCAGGAGATCCTGGATAGAGTGGGAGAACAATGTGGAACAAAACTTAAAATCATTTAAAAAAAAAAGACCAGGATTGCTGGTCTGATGGAGCCTGGTGATACCCCTGAGACTATGGCCCCTAGCAACACTTCAGGTCTGGAATTGAACTCACTTCTGTGGCTTCCAGTCACAAGGGGCAAACAATTACATCAGGTAGATACATTCCTTGAAGTGATGAATCATAGGAGAACAGAAGGGCAGTGTTTGCACAGGGAGGCAGCTTGGGGGCAGGAGAGCATGGAAGGGAAGGACACAGGGAAAAGGTAACTAGGTGGAGAAAGTGGGAAGAGAGCTGTTACATTGTGCAGAATTACAGTCAATTATATTGAAAGTCATAGTATCATGGCTTTTTGGATTACAATGTTTTGGTCTTCTTGGTGTTTTTTAACCTCTCTTTGTCTCAATTTCTTAACCAATAAAATAAGGACAATAACAGGGGCGTAGTGCCTAAGGCATTTGACTGCTAACCAGAAGGCTGGTGGTTCAAACCCACTAGCCACTCCCTGGAAGGAAGGTTGGACAATCTACTTCCGTAGTGATACTGCCTCGGAAACTCAAGGAGGGGTCTCTATGAGTTGGATCCAACTCCACAGCAGTGGTTGCATAACCAAATGAGGTTTTTGGAAGTATTATAGAACAAAACATTTAAACTAGAACAGTCAGTTCTGCTAGAATGCTTATTTTAAAAATACTAATTTATTCCACTACAATTGATATATGGGAAGTATTTGAAAACAAGGAAACTTCCACACTCTCCTATGCTCATTTTGTCTACGAGAAACACTAGGCAAATGCAGAATATTTCACCCAGCTTTAGGGAGCCACATAAGGATACACACAGCACACACATGCACACACTGCAAACATCACCAGCTTCCTCAGGTCACCATGTGTTATGGAGCCATGGTCACCACATCTGATGTTAACTTTCCAGCAGATTTCAGTCAACCCTCCTTCTACCATCTCACACTTCAACTTTCTAATATCCATTTTAACAACCAAACATCAGCTCTTTCTCAAGTTAAAGTGCCTTATTTATTATGGAATTCATGCATTCTTAACTATTTAACAAGTGTAAAACTGTGCTACCATATTTATTAGGCTCCTACTTTTTTTAAAATGTGTCATTGATGTACTGATGAAGTTTTTGAATGTTGAGCCCCAAAACCCATTTTGCCCATAAATCCTGGGATTGTTATTGCCACAATTGCACAGTGGTTGTTAGGAAGGCATATGTTGCATGATAGCAAAATTGAATGTATCTAGTGCATACTATTCAAACCCACCAACCACTCCTCGGAAGGAAGGTTGGGCAATCCTACTTCCGTAGTGACACTGCCTCGAAAACCCAAGGAGGGGTTGCTATGAGTCAGGGCTGACTCGATGGCAAATAACAACAACAACAACAAGTGCATACTAAGTACTCAAATAATATTATTGTTGTAATTATTATAAAAAGTGACATTTGTTATAGATAACTAGTATATTTTCTTGGATCACTTTGTTATATTTGAGATAATTTAATTATTATAATTATTAACTTAACTTGAATTCTGTTCATGCTATTATTATTGTACTCATATTTAGGAGTGACTATCATTCATACATTTGTGAAATTTCACAAACTGTATAAAACAATACAGGAACAGTTTGTCAATTAAGGATTGTAAACATTGAGCATCCTTCATTGGTCATATCCATTTGAGATCACACGTAAAAATAGGACCTGCTGGTAATCAGCAGATAAGTCTAGGTATTTGACACCAAGATAATCTGGTATTAGACACGTATGTTCTGCTTTAGTTATCCATAACTTCTTAATCCAGTGATTACCTAGATG
>NW_006921647.1:5247197-5248296 GCF_000298275.1 Orycteropus afer afer | reverse complement strand
TCACTGGTGTCTGTGCAAGATTAGCCTCAGCTGAATCTATCATTGGTCTAGAGTATACCTCTGTTCACTGACCTCTGTCTGATCATCTCAGGTGTTTATGTGTTTATCTGTATAGCCTAGTGTTTGGTGTTAATGGCAATGTGGTATTGTGGACACATTGGTTGGTTTTAGCATCTGTAGTCTATCTCTTATGTGCACAATTCAGTGTCCTCTCATTTCCCAGTGTTATTATGGTGGTCATATATCCTTCCCATATATCCCTCCCCCTACTGAGGTCAGCGTGTAGGCCCCCACTAGCCCAAAATTAATCCCACCCCTTCTCTTCCCATCCTGGTAACCTACTGAGTTCCCTTTCCCAAGCAAACCCTTCTCTGTCTTTTTACAGTAATGGGTTTATACAGTACTTGTCCTTCTGCGATTGACTTATTTCACTCAGCATAATGTCCTCCACATGCATCCACATTGCGAGATGATTCTCTTATCCCTCATTGTTCTTTAATGTGGCAGAGTATTCCATTGTGTGGATATACCATAATTTGGTTATCCACTTATATGCTGATAGACATTTAGGTTGTTTCCATCTCTTTGCTATGGTGAATTGTGCTGTGATGAGCATTAAGTGTACATATGTCTGTCCATGCACTATCTCTCACCTCTTTAGGATATAGTCCTAATAATGGAATTGCTGGGTCAAATAGTACTTCTATTTTCAGTTTTTTAAGGAAATGCCATACCGTTTGTCACAATGGTTGTACCATTTTACAATCCCACCAGCAGTGCATAATAGTTCCAATCTCTCCACAACCTCCCCAGCATTTGTTATTATCTGATCTGTTGAACTTTGCTATTATTGCTAGGGTGAGACGGTATCTCATTGTTGTTTTGATTTGCATCTCTCTAATGATTAATGATTGTGAGCAATTTCTCATGTGTTTGTTGGCTGCCTGTAGATCTTCTTTGGTGAAGTGTCTGTTCAAGTCTTTTGCCCATTTATGAACTGGGTAATTTGTCTTTTTGGTGTTGAGGTGTTGAAGTTTTCTATAGATTTTGGAGATAAGTCCTTTATCAGATATGTCAAAGGCAAATATTTTTCTCCCAA
>NW_006921647.1:5244070-5246307 GCF_000298275.1 Orycteropus afer afer | reverse complement strand
GGAGGGGTCGCTGTGAGTCAGGTTTGACTCGACGGCACATAACAACAACAACAACATCCATGAACAAGGTAGGTTCTTCCATTTATGTAGTGCCCTTGTTGTCTCTTGTAGCAGTGTTTTATAGTTTTCTCTGTGTAGGTGTTTTGTGTCTCTGGTGAGGTTTAATCCTAGATATTTTATCTTTTTCGTAGCTACAGTGAATGGTATGGTTTTCCTTATTTCTTTATCAAAGGACTTCTTGCTGGTGTAGAGAAATCCAACTGATTTTTGTTTGTTGATCTTGTATCCTACCACATTGCTGAAACTCTCTATTAGTTCCTGTAGTTTTTTTATTGAGTCCCTTGCGTTTTCTATGTATAGGATCATATCATCTGCAAATAGAGGTAGTTTTAATTCTTCTGTGCCAATATGTATGCCTTTTATTTCTCTTTCTTGCCTTATTGTCCTGGCCAGGACTTCCAATACAACGTTAAGTAGAAGTGGTGTAGAAGGCATCCCTATCTGGTTCCTGTTCGTAAGGGGAATGCCTTCAATCTTTCTCCATTAATAATGATATTGGCCATTGGCTTTGCATGTATACCCTTTATTATGTTGAGGAATTTCCCTTATATCCCTATTGTGCTGAGAGTTTTAAACAGGCATGGATATTGGATTTTATCAAATGCCTTTTCTCCATCAATTGATATAATCATATGGGTCTTTTCCTTTGTTTTGTTTATGTGGTGGATTGCCTTGATTGATTTTCTGATGTTCAACCACCCTTGCAAACCTGGTATGAATCCCACTTGGTCCGGGTGTATTAATTTTTTGATATGTTGTTGGATTCTGTTGGCCAGGATTTTGTTAAAGATTTTTGCATCTATGTTCATGAGTGATATTGGTCTGTAGTTTTCCTTTCTAGTGGTGTCTCTCCCTGGTTTTGGTATTAGTGTTATGCTTGCTTCATAAAATGAGTTTGGGGGTACTCCATCTTTTTCTATGTTCTGGAATAGCTTGAGTAGGATAGGTGTCAACTCTTCTCTGAATATTTGATAGAGTTCTCCAGTGAAGCCATCAGGGCCAGGGCTTTTCTTTGTGGGAATTTTTTTTTATGACTTGTTCAATTTCTTCCCTTCCTATGGGTCTGTTCACGTTTTCTATTTCTGAGTGGGATAATTTAGGTAGGTCTTGAGATTCTAGAACTTGTCCATCTCTTCTAGGTTCTCAAATCTATTGGTGTACAGTTTTTCATAATATTCTGTCAGTATCTTTTTTATTTCAATTGGTTCTGTTGTGATGACACCCTTTTTGTTTACAATTCTTGTGATTTGGATCTTCTCCTTCTTTTCTTTTGTTAGGTCTGTCAATGGTTTGTCAATTTTTTTAATCTTTTCCAAGAACCAGTTCTTTGTTTTGTTGATTTTCTCTATTTTTTTTTTGTTTGTTTTGTTTTCTGTTTCATTTATTTCTGCTCTGATCTTTATTATTTCCTTGCTTCCAGATACTGTAGGATTCTTTTGTTGTTCTATTTCTAGTTGCTGTAGTTGATGAGTTAGAGTGTTGATTTTGTTTCTTTCCTCTTTTTGATGTATGCATTTATTGCTATAAACTGTTTTCTGAGCACTGCTTTCGCTGTGTCCTATAGGTTTTTGTATGATGTATCTTCATTCTCATTAGTTTCTAGGATTTTTTTTTTTTAATTTCAGCTTTTATCTATTCTGTAACCCAATAGTTTTTGAGCAGTGAGTTGTTCAGCTTCCATATATTTGCTGCTTTTTCCTTGCTCTTCCTATTGTTAATTTCTA
The DNA here is from genome assembly GCF_000298275.1 of Orycteropus afer afer. Taxonomy (NCBI): domain Eukaryota; kingdom Metazoa; phylum Chordata; class Mammalia; order Tubulidentata; family Orycteropodidae; genus Orycteropus; species Orycteropus afer. Next base: position 5,244,523 of record NW_006921647.1, on the reverse strand, counting down.
GTTTTATGGCATTGTGGTCCAAGAAGATGCTTTTCAGTATTCAATGCTTTTGAATTTATTGAGGCTTGTTTTATGTCCTAGCATATGGTCTATTCTGGAGACAGATCCATGTGCACTGGAAAAGAATGTGAATTGTGTTGGTGTTGGGTGAAATGCTCTGTATATGTCTATGAGTTCCAGCTGGTTGAGTGTACTGTTGAGTTCTTCTGAGTCCTTGTTGAGTTTTTTTCCAGTTGACCTGTCCCTCCTTGAAAGTGGTATGTTAAAGTCTCCTACTACTATTGTAGAGTTATCTATTATCCCTTTTAATTCAGTTAATATTTGCTTCACGTATTTTGGAGCACTTTCATTGGGTGCATAAATATTTATTATTGTAACATCTTCTTTGTCAGTTGACCCTTTCAACATCATATAATATCCTTTCTTGTCTCTTATGATGTTTGTCACCTTAAT
>NW_006921647.1:5236828-5243915 GCF_000298275.1 Orycteropus afer afer | reverse complement strand
ATCTTTGTGTCTAAGATGCATCTCTTGGAGGCAGCATATCGATGGGTCTTCTTTCTTATCCAGTCTGCCACTCTCTTTCTCTTGATAGGTGCATTTAGTCCATTCACATTGAGTGTAATTAGTGATAGGTATGAATTGATTGCTGTCATTCTATTGTTTTTTTTTTTGTTGTTGTTGTTGTTGTTGTGTTGTTGATGTTTCTTTGGTCCATATACTTTTCTGTGCTGAGTTTGGTTTCTTGGCTAATGCTTTCTGTCTTTCCTTCTTTATAGTTGATTTTGTGCTTATTAAACCCATATGTTTTCCTTCCTTCTGGATTTGCTTAGAAGAATTGTTAATTTTCTCTGTGGTTACCTTGGAGTATATTCTTGTGTCTACATTTTTATAACAGTGCATGCTGCAAAGACATTTTCCTGTTTTCCTCTGCATTTAAGGGTCTATACCTAGAAGTTTTATTACCTCTGATAGGTTAGTTGCTGTTGTTGTGTGCTGATTGAGTTCCTTGGTTTTTAAGGTATAATGTTTTATGGTCTTATTTTGAGTATCTATTTCTGATTTGGTTTTAGTGTTGATGCCACATATCCTGCTTTTGTTGATCTCTGTTGTGGGTTCTCTATTAGAAGGACTTCTTTAAGCATTTCTTGTTGGGTTGGTCTGGTTTTCACAAAGTCCCTTAATTTCTGTTTGTCTGAGAATGCCTTGATTTCACCCTCATATTTGATGGATAATTTGACTGGATATAGGATTCTTGGTTGGAAGTTCTTTTCCTTCAGTGTTTTATATATGTCATCCCATTGCCTTCTTGCTTGCATGGTTTCTGCAGAGTAATTGGAGGTCATCCTAACTATTTGATTATTATAAGTAATATTTCTTTTTTCCCAGGCAACTTTCAAAATGTTTTCTTTGTCTTTGGTTTTGGAAAGTTTGATTATAATACGCCTTGGTGTTTTTCTCTTGGGGTCTATCTTGTATGGAATTCTATGAGCTTCTTGAACAAATATAATGTCTTCCTTCACGATATGGGGGAAGTTTTCTGTTAGCAGGTCTTCCACAATTTTCTCAGTGGTCTTTTTCACCTCTTCTTGTTCTGGAATTCCAATAAGTCTTATATTGTTTCGTCTCATGTCTTCACATATAATTCTTAGGTTCTCTTCATTTCTCTTAAATCTTTGTTCTGATTTTTCTTCCTACAGGCTAGTGTTCAGGGATTTGTCTTCTAGTTGGGATATGTGTTCTTCAGCCAGTTCTAACCTACTCTTTTGTGCTTCTACTCTGTTGTGTAATTCTGTCATTTTTGTACTCATGCTCTGCATTTCAGTACTCATATTCTGCATTTCTAACTGCTGTTTTTGTATGAGTTCTGATTGTGCATTAATCTTAATATTCTGTTCCTGAATGATTTTCCTGAGTTCCTCCAAGGAACTGTCTCTGTTCTCCTTGTTTCTGTTAGGGGTTTCCTTAGGCTCTTAGATAGCTCTATAAACATATCTTCTAAATTCCTTCTCAGATAATTCTATTGCCCCGTCTTCCTCCATGTGTAATGAGACCTTTGTTTGTGGTTTTGCTTCTAATGACTTGTCCTGTTTTTTTGTTTGATTTGAGGTTGTCAGTTGTTTCCTAGATATTTTGAGGTTGTCTTTAACAGTTATGTGTTGATTTGTTTTGTCTTGGTTTTATGGTTTAATATTTTGAAAAGTTGAAGTTGAAAAGTTTATTTTATTTTATTATTGATTCAGGTATGCTGGGTTGCTCTGCAGTTTTCTTTGTGATGGTGGAATCACTGTGCAGAATGTGGATATGGGTTTCTGTTTGTCATAAAGAGTGTTTAGAGTTTGAACCAGGAGGTTTTACGTTGGCTGAATATGTTTTTTTCTACTGAATGAGTGAATTTATTGGTGAAGGTGGTGGGATCAGAAGAAGGAAAACTTGCTGTTGCTAGGGTCGGTTTCTAGGGCTTTGAGCAGGCCGCTACTGATGACGTCATACTGTTATTTGCAAGCCCACAGCTCAATTCCAGGAAAGATTCCTGTTGTTAGGGTGTCGCCACTTTCCACCAGGCTCAGACACTCACAAAGAATCTGCTTCCAAGGCCCCAAGGCCCCAAAAAGCTGACCCAAGGCAACTTTCCAGGTCAATGCTCAGCCATGGATGTTTCTCTCTCCACCCCACCTGCCCACAGTGCCGGCCCAACCAGCCCAGACTGTGATCGGCTCAGGAGTTTGTCTGTTAGTCCACCCACCTGTGGCACCAAAAATGTGAGCAGTTTCAGCTGCGCTGGAGTCGGGAGCGTGCCTGCTTGTAATCTATGGTCCCGATATTAGTGATAAAGACAAGCACAGACCTCTCAGTGCCACTTAAGCTGACCCAAGCCTATTCAGTGACCTGCTGAGGGGGGAGCGAGTTCACCCTCCTGGAGCACCAATGAGCTCTCTGCTTGAGTTTCAGTGGTGCTGTGTGTGCCCCTTTGCACCTAGCCAACCAAAGTTACCAATAAAATCAGGTGCTGAAGGTACATCCTTGGGGTGTTTGCTGGTATGTTTTTGTGATCACTGGTATACTGATATGGGGTGTCTTCTGCTTTGACCCAGGGAGGTCTCAGGTGGTCGCTCTCGCCTGCTGGTCGCTCCCCCAGGGAAGTTCCTAATGGCCTTTCTCAGCTTCCTGTCCACTTTCCGCTGGGTAGATCTTCTTTAATTTCTTTCCCTGTACCTTTCTTTCCTCTAATTCTACTCCTCTATGTTTGGTGCACTCTGATTCAGTGAGTTGTTCAGAGCACCAAAATCCCTAATCCAAATTGCTGTACCTAGTTTTTCAAACACTAAGATGCTAGAGGGAAATAGCATGGTGATTACTGACAAGACTCCATTTTGAATCCCTGCTTCCTAGGGTTTTCAAGACCTTTCAAAACCAGATTCTCAGACCTATCTTTCAAGGCATTTCTAGGTGAGTTTGAATTGTTGGCAAGTAGTCAAGCCCTTAACTGTTTGCACCACCCAGGCATTCTAATTTACATGTTGTTGTTGTTGTGTGCCATCAAGTCATCTCCGACTCATAGTGACCCCTCCTTGGGTTTCCAAGGCAGTATCACTATGGAAGTAGATTGCCCAAACTTCCTTCCAAGGAGTGGCTGGTGGGTGTTTAGTTCTCTTTTCCAGATGTTACATTTCAGGGATGAGGGAAGTAATCAGAAGGTCCACTAGAGAGGCTGAGGTTGTAGGAAGAAGGCAAGATGATCTTTTGAGGTGCAATATTTTTGCTCACATTATATCCTACTTCATATTCACTTTCAAAGGCCCAAATCACCTGTGCACTATCCTTAAGGATGCAGGAAGAATACCAATATCTAATCCTAGATTTCTTCCCAAGTCCCTAGGTGGTACAAATCTTAACACACTTGGCTGCTAACTGAAAGGTTGGAGGTTCACATCTACCCAGAGGTGCCTAAAAAGAAAGGCCTGATGATCTAAATGATCTAAAATATTGACCAGTGAAAACCCTATGGACCACTATTCCACTCTTACATGCATGGGTTACTATGAGTCAGAGTTAACACTGATGGAGTCTATCAGTTCTTCAGCAATAGTACTCTACATAGATTTGCTGACTTGAACATACTCATTCATTCATTCATCCACCCATCCATTCATCCATCCAGGCCATATTAGCTAAATCCTATGTAGCAGACATTGTCCTAAAGCCTTAGGATTATTGCTGTAGTTAGTTACCATCAAGTTGGCCTGGACCCACACACAGTGGAAGTAAATGCTGTCTGGTCCCTATGATAGGTTGCAGATCAGACCACTGTGATTCATATGGTTTTCATTGGCTTATTTTGAGAAGTAGATTACCAGCCTTACTTCTCAGTCTTAGTTTGGAAGGTCCCCTGAAATCTGTTCAGAATAGCAACACACAAAACTCCACTGATAGGCTGTGGTAGCTGTGCTTAAGGTGCTTTCACTGAGAATCAACTGGTTTCCCACGTGGAAGGTGAGAATTCCACCACTGAATTGTTTGGGATACCACTATGAGTAGGATCAGTTTCTGTCTTCAAGGAGCTCATAGCCTTGGACATAGTATACCCACATGAAAAATGCCTTGAGAGATGATCATGAGAAACAGGTTTTACAATCTATGGCATAACCATTGGAAAAAGTCCCCAAGCTTGACAGGTTTTGGTCTTCACACAAGCCATCAACAGGGCAAGCCTGATGTGTAGAAGCTCTAGCTGTAAATCAAAATGCAATGCAATGACTGCTGTGGAGTCAGATCCAACTTATAGAGACCCCTCCTTGGGTTTCCAAGGTGGTATCACTACAGAAGTATATTACCCAACCTTCTTTCTGAGGAGTGATTAGTGGGTTTGAACCACCAGCCTTTTGGTTAGCAGACAAATGCCTTAGGTACTATGCTACCAGGGCTCCCACTGTAAATCAAAGGACTCCAATTTGTACTTCATTGTGAGAAGAACCACACACACATGTAGCTTTGTCCACATTCATGCATGATGATGTTAATGAGCCTGTATTCTCTTCTATGTGATACATATTTTATATGATACTAGAAAAAATTGATTCACAATTGTAAAAGAAGTAAAAGTTATACATATGACATTTCTTGAAAATTGTAAATAATTGTGTAATTTTATTTACCTTCATAATCATTATTGTTAAGTTGTTTCTCAAGTCATTTCTAAAACAAAATTCTATCTCAACTCACCTCATCTTGCCCTCACCACCTCGCTTTTACATTCCTTTCTACAACTAGTGAAGCCTCCATTGATTCAACATAGAGAGCTTGGAATCAACCTACACTATTTTCTCTCCTTCAGTACCAATATTACTCTCTAAATCAACCCTGTTAATTCTATTTCAAAATACATCTATCAACCCCTGCTTTCCTTTTCATTCCACTCCTTCTGCCACAGTTCAAAAATCTGTCAACTCACCTAGACAATCACAGAACTCTCCACCTTCTCTGCCACCACTGTCTCTCCTCTATTGCCCACCTTCCATATAAATGCTAGAGGTAACATGAGTTTGGTTTTAGTTTTAGTTTAATAGGCTCCCAACATATAGGAAAAGGACAGTAAATCTGTGCTCTAATGCAGTAAGGTGCTGTTTTTCCCTGTATCAACAGAGTTGTAGAAAAGAATCAAAGCCAAGGACTCAGAGCTCCAAACAATCCAGACTATCCCGGGAGGTCTGTTACTCAATGCCCGGCATTGAAAGGACCCCCAATAATCTCGTTTACCCATATCAACTATCTTTCACAACTTTACGGATGGAGGAGATCTTGAAGATTCCTTAATCTTAAGAATGAAGCTTAGAGAAGACATGTCACTACCCCGATTTTATACTCCTGGTTGATGGAAAACCAAGATTAGAATGAAGTTTCAGGTCTCTTTTTCATACCTAACATTCTTTTCACTCTCTGTAGTCCCTCAACAGTTCTCTCCAGCTGGAAATCCCCAACCCAGAATTTTTTTCCCTTGTAATTGATAGTCTCTGGGTTTCCAAGTTTTTCTCCCACAATATACTTTCTTGGATACGCAAACCACACATGGAAGGGCTCAGCAGAGCTACCTCATCATTGGTAGATTTACTCATGATATTTATAATGCAGTGACAAATCTAAATGCTTCTTGTAATGGCTGTAGTTTTGCTATCTCTTTTTCATGTTTTGTTAACATCTACAAAGCTTTATCTTCTGCAATAAAAAATTACAAATGAATGACATTAAATAATCTTAGAATGTTATTTCTACCAGAAAAAAAAAATCCTAACTCATTTTATGACATGAAAAGAAATAGCAAAATGAAATTGACTTAGCAAAAATGTACTTGGAGAAGAGCTGTATGACAGCTTGAGTGCTATTCTAAGTTATCAATGTGATCCTGCAAATTCAACATAGACTATGAATGAGCGTCCTTGTGGACTTTATTCAGAATACCTGAAAACAGTGACTGTAGTCTATGTGAAAAACAAAAGCAATGGCCCCACATCAGTTTGAACTTCAGAAGAATAATTATTAAAAATGAATTTGATGCCTATCAACAGAAGAATGGATAACCAAACTATGGTACATACACACAATGAAATACCATGCAACCCTAAAGAATAATGTAGAATATGCAAAACACCGCATAATGTGGATGAACTTGGAGGACATTATGCTGAGTGAAATAAGTCAATCAAAGAAGGACAAATATTGTATTCATTCTTTATAGTTAAAAGTCAAGGAAAGCTTTATATATGGAAGGAAACTTCCTTTGTTGGTTACAAGTGGTGGGAGAGGTGGGGAGGAAGCACTGCAAAAATAAAAATAAAAAATGAATTAAACCAAAGAAGAGAGTGGGAGCCAACAACCATATTTTTCAGAAATTCTCCCCAGTGACATCAGTATACATCAGAGCTAATCACTAAGCTAGATTAAAGCTCAGCTATACCATCCAAGAAGTACCTCCAGTTTTCTCCAGAGACACCACCAAATTCTGAAGATTATTTAAATCTATGCCAAGACATGGAAAAGCCACACTTTGCACCATGGCAGGGGAAGGGATTAGGGCAGGAGGAGAGATAGGCACAATCTGAACACTAGCTATTTATCTTATTTACTTATTTGGTCCTCACAACAACTTTGTAACGTAATTATCTCTATTTTACAATGAGGAATCTAAAACTCAGGTTCATGTAACTTACCCAATATGACAGAAACAACAAGTAGTGAAATTAAAATATGCAAAATACCTGCTAGCTTGAAAGATGATATGGTTTCCATTACTGTCACAATAGGATATTATTGGCCAATAAATAAATAGCTATTGATTGATAATTCACAAGCTAAAATCTGTTTTTTTGAAAATGTGTTTAACAATCAAAATGTAATGCATCCCATAGTTGCAGGGGACATCAAGCTCAATTGACATAACATACTACACAAAAACATTGTTCCACATCCTACTTTAGCAAGTAGCAACTGGGATCTTAAAGCTTTCAAGCAGCCATCTAGATGCAACAATGGGTCTCTCCTCATCCAGAGCAAAGAAGAATGAAGAAAACCAAAGATGCATGGAAACAATTAGTCCAAG
>NW_006921647.1:5228661-5236433 GCF_000298275.1 Orycteropus afer afer | reverse complement strand
GGGGGCAAGAGTGCCTGGGAGGGAAGGACACAGGGAAGAGGTTAACTATTGGGAGGAAGTGGGAGGGGAGCTGTTGCATTGTGGGAAACTGCAGTCAATGTCATAAGACAAAGTGTATGTGAGCTACTGTATGGAAAGTGAATTTGCTCTGTAAACTTTCACTCAAAGTACAATTTTAAAAAAGAAAAAGTATTGGATCCATATTGGTATGCACAGAAAAGTTTCAGGATGCTAGCTAATTAGACCTCATCATTTCTTACTCTGTCTACTGCAATAGCCTACTAGCCAGTATTTCTCTCTCTAGATTCTCTTTATTTTCAATGTTCCATGCTCTCAAAACTCTCATACTCTCCACACAATATCTCAGAAGTAGGGTTGAACGTACTTCTTTAATTCCCGCAGTACCTGATTACCTACTGGTTTCAAATATAAAATGTATTTCCAATTATGTATATTGTATGCCCTGTTCCCTCAGCTCAAGTGGAAAATATTTTTTACTTCTTTTCCTACTCCCCCTTCTCCTCAGCTCTCCTTAGCCATTTATTGCCTACAAAATTCTGTTCAAATTCTTTATTCCTGTGAACTAGTAAAACCAGTTGCCATCAAGTTGATTCATGGCCCCATGTGTGTCAGAGTAGAACTGTGCTGTTAGGGTTTTCAGTGACTGATTTTTCAGAAATAAATTGCCAAGTCATTGTTTCAAGGCATCTCTGGTGGACTTGAACCTTTGGCTTAGGAGAGATCCTTAACCACTTGCGCCACTCAGGAACTCCTATCCCAGTGAAGTCTTCCCCAACACCCACAGTTATTCATCTTTGAATCCCCAAGATCTACTAAATGTCAGGGTCATAGTAGATACTCAAGTCAACTCAAAGCTGACTAATAAATGACCAGAACTTAATCTTTTAAAAAATAACCTATACAAAAATTTTTTTTGAAACTCTGTAAGTTTGGTTCCTAAAATGAAAATCCTAGGTCTGCTGGGAATTATTTAGGAAATTTGTAAGCCCAAATAATTAAAATATATAGTTTCATATGTTACATAGTTTGAAATCCAAAGTCCTATTCTCACATGACATCTCTGAGCCACAATGCATCTGAATTAACTTGATTTATGGAAAGAATTATCATAAAATTTTAATTTACATTTTGAAAGTGTCTATATTTTATATTTTTAAGCCATTGGTTTTTGTTCTCTCTGGGAATTTCTCAGCCTGAATAGCCTTCACTTTTTAACAGAAGCTGTGTAATGAGAACCCTGTCTTCCTGACTCCCATGCACCTCCAAGCCCATCTATATTGGGAGGTGATGGAAAACTTGTGTCTTTGTAATGACTGTGATTAAAACAGCCCTGCTGTGTTCCAACCCTCCTAAGAAGAAAAATAAACTGTTTCTTAGTTACATGAAAACAAAGATCTGTCTTTCTCTGGACCTACTGAGAAGAAACTTTTGTCTTCTTGGCTACTAGAATATCCAGGCCTATCTCCAGTAGACTAACTACAATTCCCCCCACACACACACTTCTTTTGTTTCCTAACTGCTTTGGTACTAATGTGATTTTTAAATGGCAAGACCAAAATAACTTATGCAAGAAATGTGGGTTTTGATGGCATAAACCAGAAAAGGAATACTTAACACTAGTGGATAACAAACAAACAAACAAAAAATAGTCTGTGTAGAGTCGATTTTGACTCATGTTGGCCCCATGTATGTCAGAGTAGAACTGAGCTTGTTAGAGTTTTCAATGGATGTCATCTACTGGAAGTAGATCGCTAGACTTTTCATTTGAGGACCCTCTGCATAGACTCAGTTAATAGCAGATGGCTTAAATGTTTGTGCCATCCATGGCCTCCTAACAGTAAATAAGACCCTAGCTAAAGTTCCCAAAAAGATTTTTAGACACATTCTACAACACATTCTAGTTGGGAAATTATATGATCTCAGTAAGTGAAATATAGATATGTTTGCCATTTCCTGGAATAGTAAACTTACTGAAGCACCTCTTGAAGATTCAAAACTACAGTTTTATGGAATTTAAAAAAAAAAAAAAAAGGATGTGGAAAGCAGCAGTATGGTGATTCCTTAAAAAGCCGGAAATAAAAATACCATTTCATCCAGCAATCTGAATCAAGGTGTATTTCCTAAAAGTTGCTAGGTATATATCCTAAAGAAGTGAGAGCCAGGACACAAACAGATATGTGCATACCCATATTCATCACAGAACCATTCACAATAGCAAAAAGATGGAAATAACTTAAGTGCCCAGAAACAGAAGAATGGATAACCAAACTTTGGTATATACACACAATGGAATACTATGAAATACTAAAGAATAATGTAGAATCTGAAAAAAAGCCTTTCCTCCTCCAAACTTTAGAGTGCATGACGCTATGAAACAGTTTCAGGCATTAGGAATTTGAGTTGTACCACTGGTGTAGAACCTCCAGTCTGTGTGGATATCACCAAAAAAAAAAAGGAAACAAAAGATGTAATTTTAGGAAAAATTTTTTAAAGTCTTCCTTTATATACCTCTGATAATTATGATGTAGTTTAACAACTCATCTTTCAAGAAATATTTAGATAAATATATGACTTCAATAGCTAAAAGATACATTACACAAGAAAATCATGGATATTTATGTGTCTGGAGTCTAACAATTAGGAAATCATGTCCCATCACAAATAATCTTTAAAAGAAAATTAAGCTTCCCTTTTGATTTATTCTTACTTTAATTTCACCTATCCTCTGTAAAATTTGTAAATACATGTAAATAAAACATGAGCAGCCTAAGAATGAGGTAAGGAAGTAAAGGAGACATTCAATAATGTATGAGAAAGTCTGGATCATTTGAAGTCAATCCAAAAGTCTCAGTTATGTGGAACAGAGACCACCTGAAAAATAAGTGATATCACAGAAAAATAAGTGACAAATACACAAAATGTGCATCCATTATCAATTTCTCACTTGAAATGTAAAGACCTTAGGTTTATCTAGGCCAGCTGTTTTTAAAGTGTGGTTTCTGGACCAGCAGTATCAACACCACATGAGAAATGTAAATTCCTGAGCCCTGCCCTGCAGGAGCTCTGGTGGTAGTGTCTAAGGCATTTGACTGCTACCAGAAGGTTGGTTGGATACAACTCCACTGCAGTGAGTTTGTTGTTGTTGGTTTTTTTTTTTTTTTTTTGGTGCTCACTTTAGCAGTGCATGTACCAAATTGAGATGTTTTTTTGGTTTATAATCATAAAATACACACTGGATTTCACAAACTTAGTAAAAAAATAAAGAGGTGGGGATATAAAAATAATTTCATTTGAGTCCTTATATTGATTACCTGGTAAAATGATAATATTTTGAATATATTTGTTCAAATAAAATAAATTGAAATAAAATCAATGTCATCAGTGTCTTTCTACTTTTTTAGTTTGGCTAGCAGGAAATTTAAAATTACATGTGAGTTGCATCATATTTCTACTGAACAACACTGGTCTAAACCATACTTCCTAAAAATATAAAAATTCTTTCTACAAATTCTCATGGAAATTTTATAACTTCCACTGGAATATTTTCAATGACAGGAAACCCACAAATCAGTACTTTGATTTCCTTTTTCTCTTAACCTGTCCACCCCTCTATTTATCCACCAATGAATGTTTGCTATCACTGATAATGCAGTATTGTACATGTAAAAGGGTTTATTTTTGTTGTCTGTACCTCCTGTGCCTCTCTCTGTGTCTTCTTTTTCCTTAGTGTTATTTATGTTGGTCACTCGCTTTTGGTATATTGCCTTTACCTTCACCCAAATCAATACTTGTCTCCACCTATCTAGAAGGGTTCTCTCCCCTCCCCTCCCAACACTAGTAACCAACAGAGAAAGTTTCCTTCCACATATAAACTTTTCCTTGACTTTTTACAATAGTGAACTAACACAATATTTGCCCTTCTGTGATTGACTTATTTCACTCAGCATAATGTCCTCCAAGTCCATCCACACTGTGCAGTGTTTCACAGATTCTACATTATTCTTTGTTGTTGTTGTTGTTGTTGTTATGTGCCATCGAGTCGGACCTGACTTATAGCGACTACCTCCTTGGGTTTCCGAGGCAGTATCACTACGGAAGTAGATTGCCCCATCTTCCTTCCGAGGAGTGCCTGGGGGGTTTGAACCGCTAGCCTTCTGGTTAGCAGTCAAGTGCCTTAGCTACTATGCTACCAGAGCTCCCACATTATTCTTTAGTAACATTCCATTGTGTGTATGTACCATAGTTTGGTTATCCATTCTTCTGTTGATGGGCACTTAAGTTGTTTCTGTCTCTTTGCTGTTGTGAATAGTGCTGTGATGAACATGGGTATGCACATATCTGTTTGTGTCCTGGATCTCACTTCTTTATACTAGGATATATACCTAGTAACCTTTAGGAAATATACCTTGATTCAGATTGCTGGATCAAATGATATTTCTATTTCCAGCTTTTTAATGAATCTCCATACTGCTTTCCACAGTGGTTGTATCATTTTACAGTCCCACCAGCAGTGTATGGGGGTCCCAATCTCTCCACAACCTCACCAGCATTTATTTTCTGTGTTGTTAAGCTTCGCTATTAGTGCTGGGGTGAGATGGTGTCTCAATGTTGTTTTGATTTGCATCTCTCTAATGGCTAATGATCATGAACATTTCTTCATGTGTTTGTTGACCACCTGAATGACTATCTTCTTGATGAAGTGTCTATTCATGTCTTCTGCCCATTTTTCAATTGGATTGTTTGTCTTTTTGATGTTGAGGTGTTGGAGCTTTCTATAAATTTTAGAGAAAAGTCTCTTGTCAAATATGTGATTAACAAATATTTTTTTTTGCAATCTGTAGGTTCTCTTTTTACTCTTTTGGAGAAGTCTTTTGAAGCACATAAAAATTTAATTTTCAGAAGGTCCTAATCATCTAGTTTATCTTCTGGGGTTTGTGCATTTTCAGTTATGCTTTATAGTCTATTTATGCCATAAATTACCCACCAGCCACTCCACAGAAGGAAGACTAGGCAATCTACTTCCATAAAGATTTACTGTCTCAGAACTCAAAAGGGGATTGCTATGAGTCAGAATTGACTCGATGGCAGTGATTTTGGTTTTAGTTGGAAGGTTGCCCCTAATTTTTCCTTAGTGAACTTTATATTTTTAAGTTTCACATTTAACTCTTTGATCTATCTGGAGTTAGTTTACATGCAGCAATTTCATTTCTTAATAGATCTTTCAGATATTGAATTAAAATCTGTCTTATTGTAACTTACTTAAAAAAAGAAAAAGAAATCCTGATTCTGATCTTTGGAACTACACAGAAGGAAGGCTAACACTTTCCTTCATGACCTAAACCAAATCCAATCCACTACCATCAAGTTAATCTGACTCACAGCAATTCTGTAGGACAGAGTAGAACTGCCCCCCGCCATAGGGTTTCCAAGGCTATAAAACTTTATGGAAGCAAATTGTCCCATCTTTCTCCCATGGAGCAGCTAGTGGGCTGGAACCCCTAAATTTTGGTTAGCAGCCAAGGGCTTAACCACTCCACCACTGGGGCAAAATTCTCCACATCTGTAGGCAACCACTTATTTTCTATCTTTCTGGATCTTTCTATTGAAAATGCCATGGCTTGGGTCAAATGCACCTTAGTCTTCAAAGTGACATCTTTTATGTCTAACATTTTAGAGAGGTCTTTTGCACAGATTTGCCCAGTGCAATGTGTCTTCTGATTTCTTGACTGCTGTTCTATGGTCATAGTTGGGGATCCAATAAAACGAAATCTTTGACAGCTTCAATCTTTTTTCCATTGATCATGAAGTTGCTTATTGGTTCAGTTGTGATGATTTCTGCTTTCTTTATTTTGAAGTGTAATCCATACTGAAGGCTGTAGTCTTTGATCTTCATCAATAGTGCTTTGAGTCTTCAATTTTAGCAAGCAAGTTTGTGTCATCTGCATATCTGAAGTTGTTTATAAGTATTCCTCCAGTCCTATTGCTGTGTTCTTCTTCGCATAGCCCAGCTTCTCAGATTATTCCCTCAGCATACAGGTTGAATAACCTGATTCACACCTTTCATGGTTTTAAACCATGCAGTATCCTCTGTTCAATAGCCTTAAATGAATGTGAAAGCTGGGCAATGAATGAGAAAGACTAAAGAAGAATTGATGTATTTGAATTGTGATATTGGAAAAGAATATTGAAAATGCCATGAACTTTTAGGAGAATGAACAAATCTGCCTTGGAATAAGTGCAGCCAGAATGCTCCTTAGAGACTAGAATGGCCAGATTTCATCTCACCTACTTTGGTCATGTTGTCAGTAGAGACCAGTTCCAGGAGAAGTATATCATGCTTGGTAAAGTAGAGGATCAGCAAAAGAGGGGAAGACCCTCCCTCAACAAGACGGATTATCATAGTGGCTACAAAAATGGGCTCAAGCATAGCAATGATTGTGAGGTTAGTGCAGGATCCAGCAGTGTTTCCTTCTGTTGTGCATGGTGTCCCGATGAGTCAGAACTGACTTAGTAGCAAATAACAACAACATAAATCTGCCCACTGTGGATATTTTATGTAAACGGAATTATAGAATATTGATTTTTTGTGACCTCTTATGTCACTTAGCATGATATTTCCAAGGTTCGTCCATGTTGTAGCATGTAACAGTATGTTTTGGTCCTCTTGTGCTGCTCTACAGAAGATACCACAAATGGATGGCTTTAATGAACAGGAGTTTATTCTTTTACAGTTAGGAGGCTAGAAGTCCAAGTTTAAAGTGCCAGCTCTAATGGCTGGTTGAAAGCCCCTCGACCTTGAGCTTTAGCTCTGCCTCTTGCTTCTGGCCCACTAAAGCTGGAGGCTTTTCTTAAATCAGGCAGCTGTGGGCAGCTGAGGCTGACAAATCCAAGGTTGACAAATAAAATGGCACTGTCCCAAGATTATCAAAAAACATGGCAGGTCACTAGTTCAAGTCCAGAGACAATCCCAAGATTCAGGAAACATGTCAGGCTGCTGACTGAAGACTTTGCTACATGCAGGTTCCAAGCATGCCAAAAAGCTGCAGACCCCAAAAGATGGAAGCAACCGAGGTGTCCATCAACTGAGAAATGGATAACCAAACTATGGTACATATACACAATGGAATACTATGCAGCGTTAAAGAATAACCTGGAATCTGCAAAACAACGCATAACGTGGATGAACTTGGAGGGCATTATGCTGACTGAAATAAGTCAATCACTGAAGGACAAATATTGTATTAGTCCCTTATTGTAAATGTCAAGGAAAGGTTTATCTATGAGAGGAAATATTTTTTGTTGGTTACCAGAGTTGGGAGGGGCTGGGAGGGAACACTGTTAGGTAGAATTAAGCATTGATTTGGGTGAAGAGAAGAGCAATATACCAAATGTGAGTGATCAAGATTGTGGCATTGAAGAAGAGGAAGACATAGAGAGATACATTGGAGGTACAGACAACAAGAATGAACCCTTTTGTACATACAGTACTGCATTGTCAGTGAAGGCAAACATGGGTGTATGGGTGGATAGATGGGTGGACAGGCTGAACTATTAGGTAGGTCTATGAAGCAGGGAGTGTACCCAAGACCATGTATAGGGTTGGCAGACAATGGTTCTATAAGTGTATTTGTATGGTCTGAATTCCCAGGTGTATAGTAGAGCTGACAAAGGACAAGGTTGTAGTCACTTCTTGGTCACAGCCAGCTACCCAGAGGGACCGAGTAGTTGAACCTGTGGGCTCAGGACCATAG
>NW_006921647.1:5226392-5227960 GCF_000298275.1 Orycteropus afer afer | reverse complement strand
AAAAAAAAAAAAAAAAAAAAAGCTGCAGCGACCTTTCTCAAAGCTTCTTCTTATATACTGGAATAAGACCACATCCCTAAGGATATACTCAGTTGCTCTAGTAGATTCCACCATGTAGTTGATTACCAATCTCACCATGGGTAATAACTACATTGAGCTCAAAACCAGGCTCAGTCAAGTTGATACATAACCTTAACTACCACACAGTACCTACATTATTCTTTCATACCTGGATATATCATATTTCGTTTATCCATTCTTCTTTTGATGGACATTTGGTTTGTTTCCGCCTTTTGGTTACTGTGAATAGTACTGCTATGAACATGCATATGCATGTTTTGTTTGAGAAATGGTGTGGGATTTCTGGGGCATGTGGTAATTTTATGTTTAACATTTTGAGGAATTGCTAAATAGTTTTCCAGTGGATAACAGTCCAAATTTCTCTACATCCTCCCTAACACTTGTTATTTTCTTATTCTTTTAATAATAATCACCATCCAGTGTGTTGTAAACTAATGTCTCATTGTGATTTTGAGTTGCATTTCTCTAATGACATTGAGCATCTTTTCATGTGCGAATTGGTCATTCATTGGTCTTCATTGGAGAA
This sequence comes from Orycteropus afer afer, assembly GCF_000298275.1. Classification (NCBI taxonomy): domain Eukaryota; kingdom Metazoa; phylum Chordata; class Mammalia; order Tubulidentata; family Orycteropodidae; genus Orycteropus; species Orycteropus afer. The sequence continues at coordinate 5,227,353 of NW_006921647.1, read as the reverse complement.
ATGTGCACTTCAACCTTAACCCATTTTTTAAATTGCATTATTAGCCTTTTTATTATTAAGTTGTAAGAGTTCTTTATATAGTCTGGATGCAAGTCACTTGTTAGATACATTTGCAAATATTTTCTCCCATTATGTAAGTTTTTTTTTCACTCTTTTAATAGTATCCTTTGAAGCACAAATATTTTTAATAAATTTTGCCAGATATTAGCACAGCCAGTCTAGCCTTTTTATAATTATTATATACACGATATTTTTCCACCATTTTACTTTCAACCTATTTGTATTTTGAGTCTAAAGTGTGTTTCCTGTAAACAACATATAATTGAATTTGTTCTTTTTCAGTACCTTTGCTGTTTGAGCCACTCAGGGACAGCTAGGTATTTTCTAGTGTAGCCTTTTAAAACCTTTAATGATTTTTTTCCTTTAATTATTTTTTAAATTATGTGTTTAGTTATTTTCTTAGTAGTTACTGTAGCATTTATAATACACACCTTAATTTCATTAGAATCATCTTTAAATTTTATATTAATTCCAGTAAGATATAGAATTTTCACTAACGCATATCTCCAATCACCTCTTTTTAGTGCTATTGTTGTTATATTACATCCACAAATGTTAAAAACCCAACAATACAAGCTGTAGTTATTGCTTTATTTAATCATATTTCTTTCAAAGAAACTAGAAAAAGAAAGGGAGCACAAATATATTTATAAAGTTGAGTTTTTTAAAAATGTTAATCTTAAAGGTTTCATGTTGCTTGGTTCTACAATCGATGCCAATGGAAGCAACAGTCAAGACATTAGACAAGGTGTAGCACTGGGCAGGTCAACTGCAAAGGAACTCTTTCAAGTGCTGAGGAGCAAGGATGTCTCCTTGAGGACTAAGGTACGCCTGACACAAGCCATGATATTTTCAATCACCTCGTATGCATGCAAGAGCTGGACAATGAATACGGAAGACC
>NW_006921647.1:5219356-5225512 GCF_000298275.1 Orycteropus afer afer | reverse complement strand
ACCCAAGGAGGGGTCGCTATGAGTCGGGTTTGACTCGACGGCACATAACAACAACAGCAACATTTACTTTTCTCAGTTCTTGTTTATGTGAGCATGTCTTTATTTAACCTTAACTTTTTAAAGACAGCTTTGCTGAATATAGAATACTTGGTTGATGTTTCTTCTTCAGCCCTTGAATGAGTTATCCCACTTCTGGCCACTACTGTTTCTGAGAAGTTAGATGTTAACCTTATTGGTGTTTCCTTGTATGTGAGGAGTGACTTTTTAATTCCCACACACTGCCAAGTTACACATGCATGAGTTCAGAACTCATTTTTCATACATAAACCACTGAATAAAGTCAGTGAGGCTCCCAGGCAGGAAGTTCCACCTGAGACAAAGTGCTGTCAGTTTGCATCTGCTGGAAGCTATCCTAATCACTATAGCAATGCTTACAGTAAAAGGTGAGGCCCAGAGAATTCTGAAGTGATTCATATGAGCTACTGCATTAATTTCCTAGCACTGCCATGACAGAGCACCACAAAGTAGGTGGCTTTAAACAATGGAAATTTATTGGGTCGTACTTCTGGACACTAATAGTACAAATTCTGGGTGCTGGCTGCACCATATTCTCTCCAAAGGCTCTAGAGGAAAATCATTTCTTATCTCTTAGCTTCTGGTACTCCCAGGCATTCCTTGGCTTGTAGCTACATCTTCACATGGCTTTCTTCCCTTTTGTGTCTGTCTCTGTCTCCCTTTCCTCTCTTCTCCACCTCTCCTCTCCCCTCCCCTCTCCTCCCTTCTTCTCCCCTCCCCTCCCCTCCCTTCCTCTCTCCTCTCCTTTTGTCTCCTCTCCTCCCCTCTAAGAACACCAGTCATATAGGACTAGGACTCATTCTACTCTAGCATGACCTCATGGTAACCTAACTGATAACATGTTCAAAGACCCTATTTCCAATCAAGGTCTTAGTTATCTAAATGTGCTGCCATGACACACCATAAATACGTGGTTTTAAAACACAGAGATTTATTTTCTCACAGTTCTAGAGTCTAAAAGTCCAAATCAGAGTCTAAGCTGTTTTGATTAAACAAGTCAACAGGAGGCAAAATATGACCTTGATCATATCCCACCTGAATTGAGAGATCATTTGAAGAATAGATTTGCTGTATTGAACACAAATGATGAGTTGTGCAATGACATCAAGAACATTACTCATGAAGAAAGCAAATGGTCATTAAACAGACAGACAGGTAAGAAAGAAAAATATCAAACGGATGTGAGAAGAGACTCTGAAATTTGTTCTTCAACATGGAGTAGATAAAGCAAATGAAAGAAATGACAAGATTAAAGAGCCGAACAGAAGATTTCAAAGGGCAGCTCGAGAAGACAAAGTAAAGTATTATAATGAAATGGGCAAAGACCCTGGGTTAGAAAACCAAAAGAGAAGAACATGCTCAGCATTTCTCAAGCTAAAAGAACTGAAGAAAAATTAAGCCCCAAGTTGCAATATTGAAGGATTCTATAGGAAAAATATTGAATGATGCTGTCGCTGTTGTTACGGGCCATCGAGTTGTCTCTCGACTCAGCACAGGAACTCTGGTCCAAAAGATGTTCTCAGCTCCAGACTCTTCTTCTTTTTTTTTTTTTCCCCCAGAATCTTTTTGATGGTAATGAGGTCCCCCTCATAGTGGACTCACAGTGACCTTATGTACAACAGAACAAAATACTGCCCAGTCCTGTGCCAGCCTCATGATCTCTACTATAACTGAGCCCATCACTGCAGCCACCATCTCAATGCATCTCCTTGAGGGCCTTCTCCTTTTTCATTACCAAACATGACATCCCTGTCCAGGGAATGGTCCCTTCTAACAACATGACCAAAGTAGGTAAGATGAAGTCTGGCCATTCTCGCTTACAAGGAACATTCTGGCTGCACTTCCTCCAGAACAGATCTGTTCATTCTTTTGGCAGTCAATGGTACTTTCAGTATTCTTTGCCAACATCACAACTCAAAAGCATCAACTCTTCTTTGGTCTTCCTTGTTCACTGTCCAGCTTTCACATGCATATGAGGTGATTAAAAATACTATGGTCTGAGTTCGGTGCACCTTAGTCTTCAAGGAGACATCTTTCCTCTTCAGCACTTTAAAGAGGTCTTTTGCAGCAAATTTTCCCAATGTCTGATGTCTTGATTGCTGCTTCCAGTGGTGTTGATTGTGGAACCAAGTAATATGGAATTTTCAACAACTTCAATCTTTTCTCCACTTATCGTGATGCTGCTTATTGGTCCAGTTGTGAGGGTTTTCTTTCTCTTTACATTAAGAGGTAATCCATACCACCGACTGTAGTCTTTAATCTTCATCAGTAAGTGCTCCAAGTAGTCATCACTTTCAGCAAGCAAAGTTGTGTCATCTGCATATCATAGGTTGTGAATGAGCCTTCCTCCAATCCTGCTGCCACATTTTCTTCATATAGTCTAGCTTCTCAGATTATTTGGTCAACATACAGATTGAATAAATATGGTGAAAGGATACAACCCTGACACATTCCCTTCCTGATTTTAAACCACGCAGTATCCCCTTGTTCTGTTCAAATGACAGCCTCCTGGTATGTACAAGTTCCTCATGAGAACAATTAAGTGTCTGGAATTCCCATTCTTCTCAATGTTATCCATAATATGTTATGGTCCATAAAATCACATGCTTTGGCACTGTCAATAAAACACAAGTAAACATGTTTCTGGTATTCTTTGCTTACAGTCAAGATTCATCTGACAGCAGCAATGATATCCCTCATTCCACATCCTCTTCTGGAAACACCTTGCACTTCTGGCAGTTCTCTGTCAATATACTGCTGCAACCATTTTTGAATTATCTTGAGCAAGATTTTACTTGCGTGTGATATCAATGATGTTGATTGATAATTCCCACATTCTGTGGTATCACCTTTCTTTGCAATCTGTACAAATATGGATACAATATTGGAAAACCCCCAGGAAAGTAGTGGGAAGCCAGGGCCAACAGCTGGAACAGGTCAGGGGAGAGTTCCCAGGAAGGAAGCAGGAAGCCAGGGCTGATACCCAGAACAGGTAAGGGGAGAACCCCCAGGCAAGAAGAGGGAACCCAGGGCTGATAGCCAGAACAGGTAGGAGAAAGGCCAGGAAGCAAGCAGAGTGGTTTACAACAATGAAGGGAGACAAACTTTTTGTCAGTTTGTCGTACTATGGTGGCTTGCGTGTTGTTGTGAGGCTGGAAGCTGTGCCATTGGTGTTTCAAGTGCCAGCAGGGTTGCCCTCTGGTGGACAGGTTTCGGTGGAGCTTCCAGTCTGAGACAGACTTGGAAGAAGGAAGAAGCCATGACATCTCAAAGAATTAGCTGGTAAAAACCTTAGGAATAGCAGTGAAACACTGTCTGATATATTACTGGAAAATGTTATGAATAGCCCTGAAACACTGTCAGATACAGTGCCAGAAGATGAGCCTCTCAGGTTGGAAGGCACTCAAAATATGACTGGGAAAGAGCTGCCCCACCAGAGTAGAACTGACCTTAATGATATGGATAACGTAGAACTTTTGCAACCTCCATTTGCTGATGTGACACAACTCAAAATAAGAAAAAACAGCTGCTAACATCCATTAATAATCAGAATATGGAATGTATGAAGTACGAATATAGGAAAATTGAAAGTTATAAAAATGAAATGGAACTCACAAAGATTGATATCCTAGGCATTAGTGAGCTGAAATGGACTGGTTTTGGTCATTTTGAATCAGATAACCATATAATCTACTATGCTGGGAATGAAAAATTGAAGACAGATGGCATAGCATTCATCATGACAAGATCTATCCTGAAGTACAATGATAGGATAATAGCCATAACCTACAAAGAAGACCTGTTAATAGTGCTATTATTCAAATTTATGCATCAACCACCAAAGCCAAAGATGAAGAAATTTCAGATTTTTACCAACTTCTGCAGTCTGAAATTGACTGAACATGCAATCAAGATGTGTTGATTATCACTGGTGATTGGAATGCAAAAGTTGGAAACAGAGAAGAATCATCAGAAGTTGGAAAATTTGGCCTTGGTGATAGAAATAACTCTAGAGATCGCATGACAGAATTTTGTAAGACCAACAACTTATTTATTGAAAATATCTTTTTTCAACCACAAATAGCAGTAATACATGTGGACTTCACCAGCTGGAGTAAACAAGAATCAGAATGACTACATCTGTGGCAAGAAGTAATGGAAAAGCTCAATATCTTCAAGCAAAACAAGGCCAGGAGCTGATTGTGGACAGACAATCAACTGCTCATATGCAAGTTCAAGTTGAAGATGAAGACAATCAAAACAAATCCATGAGAGCCACAATATGACCTTGAATATATCCTTCCTGCATTTAGAGACCATCGAAAGAATAAATTTGATGCATTGAATGTAGTGACCGAAACCAGAGGAATTGTGGGATGACATCAAGAACATCATCCATGAAGAAAACAAGAAGTCATTAAAAAGACAGGAAGAGAAGAAAAGACCACAATGGATGTCAGAGGAGACTCTGAAACTTGCCCTTGAATGGACAAAACAAATGGAAGAAATGACAAGATGAAAAAGCTGAACAGAAGACAGCAAAGAGCAACTCAAGAAGACAAAATCAATTATTATAACACAATGTGCAAAGACCTAGAGTCAGAAAACCAAAAGGGAAGAACATGCTCAGCATTTCTCAAGCTGAAAGAACTGAAGAAAAAAATCAAGCCTCAAGTTGTAATATTGAAAGATTCTATGGGCAAATATTGAATGATGCAGGAAACATCAAAAGAAGATGGAAAGAATGAAAGAATAAACAGAATCACTGTACCAACAAGAATTGCTCGATGGTCATGCATTTCAGGAGGTGGCATATGATCAAGAACCAATGGTACTAAAGGAGGAAGTTGAAGCTGCACTGAAGAAATTGGTGAAAAACAAGCTCCAGGTTTGATGGAATACCCATTGAGATGTTTCAACAAATGGATGCCATGCTGGAGGCACTCACTTGTCTGTGCCAAAAAATTTGGATAACAGCTACCTGGCCAGCTGACTGGAAGAGATCCATATTTGTCCCCCTTCCAAAGAAAGGTGATCCCACAGAATATCAAAATTATTGAACAATATCATTAATATCACACACAAGTAAAATCATATTGAAGATAATTCAGAAAGGGCTGCAGCAGTATATTGATAGAAAACTTCCAGAAATGTGAGGTAGATTCAGAAGTGGACAAGGGATATCATTGTTGACGTCAGATGGATCTTCGCTAAAAGCAAAGAATACGAGAAAGATGTTTACTTGTGTCTTATTGACTATGCAAAAGCATTTGATTGTGTGGATCAAAACAAATTATGGGTAACATTGAGAAGAATTGGAATTCCAGGACACTTAATTGTATTCATGAGGAGCCTGTACATAGATCAGGAGGCTGTTGTTCGAACAGAACAAGGGAACACTGCATGGTTTAAAATCAAGAAGGGAGTGTATCAGGGTTGCGTCCTTTCACCATATTTATTCAACCTGCATGCTGAGAAAATAATCCAAAAAACTGGATTATATGAAGAAGAATGAGGCATCATGATTGGAAGAAACCTCATTAACAGTCTGTGATACACTGATGATAAAACTTTGCTTGCTGAAAGTGAGAATGACTTGAAGCTTTTATTGATGAAGATTAAAGACTACAGTCCACAGTATGGATTACATCTCAATATAAAGAAAACAAAAATCCTCACAAATGGACCAATAAGCAGCAACACAATAAATGGAGAAAAGATTGAAGTTATCAAAGACTTCACATTACTTGGTTCTGCAGTCAACACCAATGGATGCAGTGGTCAAGATATCAGATGACATCTACCATTGGGCAGATCTGCTGCAAAAGAACCCTTTAAAGTGCTGCAGAGGAAAGATATCTCCTTAAAGACTAAGGTGCGCCTGAAACAAGCCATAGTATTTTCAGTTGCCTCATATGTATGTAAGAGCTGGAGGAGGAAGTTGAAGCTGCACTGAAGAAGAGTTGATGGTTTTGAGTGTAGTGTTGGTGAAGAATGCTGAAAGTACCATGGACTGCTAAAAGAACTAACAAATCTGTCCTGGAAGAAGTGCAGCCAGAATGCTCCTTGGAAGGGAGAATG
>NW_006921647.1:5216909-5218301 GCF_000298275.1 Orycteropus afer afer | reverse complement strand
ATAATCAAGGTCATATTTTGGGTCACTTTGAATTAGAGGAGCTCTGGTAGCATAGTGCCTAAGGCACTTGACTGCTAACCAGAAGGCTGGTGGTTTAAACCCACCAGCCACTCCTCGGAAGGAAGGTTGGGCAATCTGCTTCCATAGTGACACCACCTCAGAAACCCAAGGACTTGACTCACTATGAGTCAGGTCTGACTGGATGGCACATATCAACAATAATAACAGTGAATTAGAGTCAACCCTATGGCACCTACCAACAAACAACACCACTACCTACTCCTCACTTATTGACTATCTCATTGTCTGACTTTTCACATTTACAATAGTGAGAAATCTACTATCTGACTATTTTGTGCATTAACAAAACAGTGGAAATGGCAATAATGGCTTAGAATATCTCCCTTCTTCAGGAGGGTTTCTGGGTTACTTCTGGGAAGCTGAGCCAGGCTGCCCCACACTCTGCTTCCTTCTGCTGGCAGACACACCATGTCTAGCTGCTGCATGGGGCTGGGCTCCTTCATGACCAGGGCTTCCAGGTGGACATCAGGCAGCACCAAGGCAATGGACACTTGTTCAGGGTTCCCAGTTCCTATGCAGCCTGAGGCTCTGCAGCTCTAAATTGCTCTGAGGTGGGAAGAGAGGAAAGAAAGAGACATTGAAAGAGGGTGTTTGGAAGAAATACACATGAATTAATTACATCTCAAAGTGACCTACACTTGGTCTGAAGCCCGCACTTCAGTGGAACTGGATGTGCAACCAAACCCCAGCATCCTCACAGGAAGCCTCTCAAACTCCAGGATCATGAACACAGGGTTTGCAGGGGTGGAAATGGAGTATGGTGGCAGCTCCTCCAGGAAAGCTCTGACCCAGTACAGGAGGAAGATTAAGTGATTAAACAGTGGGCCCTCCAGTCACACAGCCTGATTTTTTCCAGCTTTTTTTCCATCAAACTTCCTTTTCTACAGGGGAAAACCCATCACTAGACTCATCACAGTAATGGGCCCATGATGAAATCTTAGCTATTATTATTCTGTGATCATATTTTCTAAATTAAATAATAAGAATAATAATAAGAAGAAGATGGTATGAAATCAGAAAACAAAAAATACATTTTCACCTAAAGCTGATTTCCTCATTATGACTTGGTCTTTGGAACCTAATCATTCAGTAAGGGAAGAGTGGATACATTTACATAAAATATTGAGCAGTCCAATATGTACCTTGTGTGCAAGGTACATAAAATAGACCAATCACACTGCAGAATGCAGCCCAACCAAATTTTGGCAGAATTACAAACCCAAGTCCAGAAAGGCCATATATAAGAGAAATACCCATTTTACTGCAATCTATAACATAATTTGAACATGACATTGATTTTTTTTTTTTTTT
>NW_006921647.1:5214329-5215677 GCF_000298275.1 Orycteropus afer afer | reverse complement strand
TTCCTTGTTTCTCTTTTTGCATTTTTTCCATTTTTTTCTTCATTATTATCCTTCTCAATCTTTCTTCTCTTAGTACCCTATCCCCAGATATTGCAAGTTTTCTTCTTTTTTCTTATTCCTTTTTTTGGTTACTGTTCCTGTGTGATTACATAGTGTATTTTTGGTCCATGTGCTTTTAGTTTTTTAATGGTTATTCAATTATAATTTTCGTCTGACTGAATAGGAGATAGCAACAGTCCCCATAAGATACAACTACACCCACACCTCTTGCAACATCACTTACTGAGCAAGAGCCACCACCTCCTTCTCCACCAATGGGCCAAAGAAGAAGAGCCAGAATCACCCTTGGCTGTTCTTCACAAACTGTTAGCAGAGATCTAAATACAACACCACAATGTCTCAGAGACAACAGACAATCAGAGTCCACACAAAGAAGAAAGACAAAGGAGTAGAAACAAGGGAACAAGATACAGACCCAGCACATATCCCTGAAGAGGAAGCAGCATTGGAACTCTCTGGTAAGGAATTCAAAAGAATTATATTTAGGTATCTTCAAAGGATTGAGAGACAGACCAAAGAAAACACAGAAAAAACTTTAGAAGAATTTTGAAAGAAACTACAAGAACAAAATGAAAAATTAAATGAAAAATTAGAAATTATTCTGAACCTACAGACAGAAATCCAGAAGATTAATAGTAAATTGTCAGAAATAAATAACACATTGGAAGGGCAAAGGAGTAGAATTGATGCAATGGAAAACAGAATTAATGAGATGGAAGAAAAACACCTGAATACTTCTTTGGAAAAGGATCAATCAGAAAAAAATTAAAACAAAAAGAAGAAAGCCTAAGGTTCATGTGGGATACCATCAAAAGGAATAACCTACATGTCATTAGAATTCCAAAAAAGGAAGAGAAAACTAAAACCACTGAGAAAATTGTCCAAGATTTGTTGGAGGAGAATATCCCTGATATGATGAAAGAGGAGAACATATCCATTCAGGAAATACAACAATCCCCAAACAGGATAGAACCCAAAAGAAAATCCAAGACATCATCATCAAACTCACCAAAACCAAAGACAAAGAGAGAATCCTGAGAGCAGCATGGGAAAAACAAAAAGTTACCTACAAAGGACAGCCAGTAAGAATAAGCTCTCATTGCTCAGCAGAAACCACACAAATGAGAAGGCAATGGGATGGCATATATAAAACTCTGACAGAGAAAAATTTTCAACCAAGAATTATATGCCTGGCAAAATTGTCCCTTAAATATGATGGTGAAATTAGGATATTTCCAGATAAGCAGAAACTAAGGGAATTTGTTAAAACCAGACCAACCTTACAAGA
>NW_006921647.1:5195876-5196460 GCF_000298275.1 Orycteropus afer afer | reverse complement strand
TCTAATTATTAATTTTATAAACATTTGTTGATTACCTGCTATGTGCCAGACATGGGAAGGATGCCAAAAAGACTGTTATCATACTTTATTCCAAAGGCTCATAGTCTAGTGCACAATGTACAGCAATAAACAAATAATTGCACTACAGGGTAAGCACAGGGTAGAAATATTGCAAGTCTCAGGGGCAACACTGAAGAGGGAGTGAGGAAGTGATAGGTACAAATGTGTATAAATTGGTCATCATTCCATAAACTCACTCTTCAAAAAAGTCTAAGAATTTTTTGATCAAATGAGATTGAGCTTCAGAAAAATGTATTCAACCAATGCTTTATTTTGTTGTTATTGTTGTTACCACTCTATATGGTATAGCACTTAATTGCTCTATGCCTGTCACTATCCTAAGCATTCTACAATTACTAATTCAATAAACAATCCAATGGAGTAGTACTACTATGATCCTACTTTATAGATGACAGAACTGGGTACCAGATAGATTAAGAAAGTCTGTGATTCAGACCATAAGTAGTAGATACTGTGAGTCAATCTGAAGCCAGAGCTCTAGCAGCCTCCAGGAAAATCTTTAA
>NW_006921647.1:5188966-5195553 GCF_000298275.1 Orycteropus afer afer | reverse complement strand
TGTTCCATAAATTGGTGAAAGAAACGGGGTACGGGGTCTTTTGCTTAAGCCACTGACCTGGTAAGGGCAAAGACCCTAACTTAAGTTAGCTAATAAACTGTCCTATTGCATTTGCATTGTCGTGGGTTAGCATATTCTTCTCTTCCGAAATTCTCCTTTACAGCCTGGGTACAACAATACATAACTTGAATCCAGGCTTTCATGGTTTCAGGTCCCATGATTCTCCTACTATGCTCAACTATTATAAGTTTCAGGTTTAACCTGTTTCTGATGAAGTACTTCCAAAACTTTATGTGCATAGAAATCACCTGGGGTCTTACTAAAAGCAGATTTAGATTCAGTAAATCTAGATTGGGTTCTGATATTCTGCTTTTCAACTCCTTCTTGTCCTATATATTTCTTTATTAAACATGTGGATGGAGCAAAAGAGTCAAGTGAGGGAAAGATGGGTTACTGTCAGGAAAGGCAGGAAACAGAAAGTCAAGAAAGTAGGGTCAGAATCTAGGCTTTTATTCCAAAACAGAAAGCCAATTTCTACACCTTATAAACCAGGCATTATCTACTTACATGTTCCTTAGTTAACTGAAAATATTGCTGTTAATAACATCTGTGACATATGTGAATATCTATGCATCATATTGAGTACATATTCATCTCCTTTATATGGAATACTGAAAGCTAAATTGAATTCTCCCTTGACCAACAGAACTGATTTTTTTACAGTGCTTCATTATTTTACAAACTGCAGTCCTTTGCAAGCTCGATAAATGATTCTGTAACATTCTCATCTCAGCTGTTAAATATGCAGTTTCCCTTTTCCTAGAATAATTCAAGATTTACCCCCACTCGTTGAATACAAATGAGTTCTACAGGATTTTCAGAGAGAGATCGTATTTCTTTCAAGGAATTTGTGTCATGGATCACTCTAAAGTCCAGTGTATGCTAGTGGGTTATTTCACAGCTTGTACAAAATTTAATTTAAAAAAAATATTAGAGAAAATAATTCCAGCTCAAGAAAGCATTTTGATTAGAGAAATGATTGCTTTATGTGTCTCTCAAATGATATTGTGGTGATAATAGCAAAGGTTCACTCCATGCTAGGCATTGAGCTAGGCAATTTGCACACATTTATACCAAAGCACCCTGAGGGACTGCCCTCCCCATATTCCTGACTGTTGACCATCTCTAGTCCTTACAAATAAGAGGTACATATTCCTTGGTTCACAATAACAATTATTATTACCCATATTTTAGATGAGAAAAGTGAGGCACAGAAAGGTGAAGCAAATTGCCCAAAGTCACACAGCTGGTAACTTTCAGAGTAAGAAATCCTCAGAAGTAAGGATTCAGAGCCAAACTCTTAACCACTGTGTTTACTGTCCCTTAAGAGTGAATTAATTATGTCATGAAACCGGAAATGAGCCTTTATCAAAAAGAGAAATGGCTTCCTCATTACTAAGTAAACTGTGCTTTAAAACCAACAAAAGTGAAATGTTAAACAAGTCATCTAAAAGTTTTACTAGTCAGCAGCAGGAAATGCAATTGTTGTTTCTTCAAACCTAGTAAAAGCAAAAGCAGCATATCCCCGGCCTCCACCTCTGCCCAGATGAGAAAATTAGGAAGAGGGCTAAGGTCTCAGGAAGAAAAACTGGATGGGTTCCTCAACACTGGAAAACAGCCCCAAAAGAAGTTGATGTGTGGGTATGTGAGAGGTCTAGATCAAGTCTTTATATAAACAACATACACAAAGAGAACTGGAGATTTTAGACAGTAAGATAAGATCTGCCTGGGTAAACTTGCCAGGATAAAGCCTTCTCTTCTATAAATCTCCTTTTACTGTAGCCATTTTCCTCATAAATTCTTTTGAATCCCTACCCTTCTGCCCTACTGGTAAACAGGAAGCAGTCCCTTAATGTTGTTCAGTGATGGCCAGTTGTGGAGTCTTGCTGTAGTTAGGTTTGCTCAGTGGGAGGAGGTCTTAGTTATCTAGTGCTGCTAACAGAAATACCACAAGTGGATGGTCTGTCTAGCAAACAGATATTTAATTCTCTCATAGTTTAGGAGGCTAGAAGTCCAAATTCAGGGCACCAGCTCAAAGGGAAGTCTTTCTTTTGATTCTGAGGGAAGCTCCTTGACTCCCTTCAACACCTGTGGGCCCAGCATTCTTTAGAGAGCTCCATGTAGTCTTGGCTTCAATCTTCCCCTGGGTCTAGGCGGTTCTCAGTGCAGAGACCTTGGATCCACAGGACACACTCTTCTTTCTTAGTAGTAGTCAGGTCCCTCCTTCTCTGCTATCTTCTCTCTTCTTTTATCTCTTGTAGGATAAAAGGTGATGCAGGCCACACCCCAGGGAAACTCCCTTTATATTGGATCAGGACTGTGACCTGAGTGTTACATTCCACCCTGATCGTGTTATCACAGACTAGCTGATCACATCAGAGCACATGATGAGGGATGATTACATCATTACATAACTACCAAATTACATCATTACATAACTGTCAAACTATTGAGAATCATGGCCTAGACAAGATGACGCAAATTTTTAAGAACACAATTTAATCTATGACAGAGAGTAAGAAGACTAATTTATGACTAGTACACGGGGACAAAATGATGATTGCCTGATTTATGTATTGTTGCATAATAAAGTACCCCAAAACTTAGCATATTTACAAACCGTTTATTACCACACATTTTCTATTGGTTGGGAATCTGGGCATGGCTTAGCACCTCTGGCCCAGGCTCTCTCACAGACTGAATCAAGTTGTCTGTTGGAGCTAGGTCATCTCAAGACTCAACTGGGAGAGAATCTGCTTCCAAGCTCACTCACATGCCTGTTGGCAGGTCTCAGGTCCTTGGTGGCTATCATAGATGCATCTGTTCCTTTCCACCAGCCTTCTCCATAGGGCAGCTCACAGCACGCTCACTGAGAGTGAGTGATTTAAAGAAACCAGAGTCATTTTATAATTTAATAGTGGAGGTGGCATCCTATCACCTCTGCCCCATGCTATTCTCTAGAAGTGAGTCAACACTCAAGGAGAGGTGAATACTTTTGAGGCTACTTTAGAGGTGGTTAGTTATAGTAAAGATCACTAAAAATAATTGAGATTCAATGACAAATTGTCATGAGGCAAATTTCATTTCTAACCTTAACATTATGATCCTTGATACAAAATCACTTCTCTATATATCTAAACTACAAGAAGTCTATCAATGAAATTACACATATATAAAAGAAAAATGCAGTGTCATTTTCTCCCAACAGATACCACTTTTTGACTGAGTTATCTGCAAATTCTCAGCAGTTTCCCTTCCCTAGTGGCACTTGACTCTAGAGCTGCAGGCTGGTGTCCTATCATCTGAAGCATTTATGTAGGGTGACAATTTATCATCTATATGAGACTCTTTCAAAGTGAAAAGACACTGTTTCTAATTGTACCACCAAAGGAGGATGCATGGTCACCCTCTTCTTATACCAGTCCATGCTTCAGGTCATCACTTTCTTCACTCCCACATTCTTTCTTCTTCTTCTTCCTCCATGTCATGTCTTTTTGTTTGTTTGTTTCCTTTCATTCACTCTCTACTCTTTCTCTCTCTCCTGATTACTCTTTTAAAAGGTGAGCTGCAGGCAGAGGGTCATCCAGGACCAGACTGATGATGCTCACCTACTTTGTATCTGCCTATTCTCTCTCCGGGGAGCTCTGGTAGCATAGTGGCTAAGGTACTTGACTGCTAACCAGAAGGCTGGCGGTTCAAACCCACCAGCCACTCCTCGGAAGGAAGGTTGGGCAATCCTACTTCCATAGTGATACTGCCTCGAAAACCCAAGCAGGGGTCGCTATGAGTCAGGGCTGACTCGACGGCACATAACAACAACAACAACATTCTCTCTCCAAGAGGTCTAGTAGCGTAATGCCTAAGGCACTTGACCACTAACCAGAAGGTTGGTGGTTCAAACCCACCAGCCACTGCTCAGAAGGAAGGTTGGGCAATCTACTTCCTTAGTGATACTGCCTCAGAAACCCAAGGAGGGGTCGCTATGAGTCGGGTCCAACTCTACGGCACATAACAACAACATTCTCTCTCTTGTCCAAGTGTTTTTTTCTATGGTTGCCTCTGAAGATGGGAGAAGAGCACACACTCTCCTATCAATGATAGATTTTCCAAACTCCACTCAGTACTTCCACCACTACTCTTTACCAAACACCCCAGACACTGCAAGGTGCATCCTCTTTTCCCTCTTTCCTCACTGTAGACAATTCAAGGTGTGTGTGTCTGTGTATGTGTGTCTCTGTGTGTGTGTGTGTGTGTGTGTGTGTGTGTAGGATTCCAGGTCCAAGGTATTGGAAATCAAAAAGGATTCAAAGTAATAGATCAGAATTGATGGGTTTTTTGTTTTTGTTTTTGTTTTCTACTTTCTTTCTCAACACTCTTCACTATCTTTTTTGAACATTGGTGTGAAATTCATATACCATAAAGTTAATAATTTTTAAATGAATAATTCAGCAGCATTTAGTACATTCACATGATTGTGCAACCATCACCTCTATCTAGTTCCAAGTATTAATATCACTGCAAAAGGAGCCTCATGCTTATTAAGCAATTTCTCATCATTCCTTCTACTCCTCATTCCTCCCACTTCCAAGCCCCTGGTAACCAACAATCAGTGTTCTCTTGCTATGGATACTTCATATCATATAATCATGCAATAAGTGTCTTCATTCTTTTACTTAACATAAGCTTTTCAAGGTTCATACACTTTGTAGCATGGATTAATACTTCTTTCCTGTTCATAGCTGAATAATATGCCGTTTGATGTTTATATCAAAATTTGTTGATCCATTTATCTATTCATGTACATTTGGGTTGTTTCTACTTTTTGGCTACTGTAAATAGTGCTGCTTTGAACACGTGTGTACCAGTTTTTAATTCTTTTCAGTATATACCTAGGGAAGGAATTGCTGAATTGTTGTCCACAATGACTACACCATTTTACATTCCTACCAGTAATGGATGAAGGTTCTAATTTCTCCACATCCTTAGCAAAATTTATTATTTTCTATTTTTCTGATAATAGCCATCCTACTGGATATGAAGTGCTATCTCATTCTAGTTTTGTTGGCATTTCCCTAATGAGTAATGATGTTGAGCATCTTTTCATGTGTTTGCTATACATTTAAATATCTTCTTTGGAAAAGTGTCTTTTCAAGTCTTTGCCCATTTTTTGCTGGAGTTGTCTTTTCTGTTCAGTTGTACTATTTCTTTATACATGCTGGATAAAGAAAAAAAGAAAAACGACTGCCGCCGAGTTTCCAACTTATAGCAACCCTATAGGACAGAGTAGAAGTACCCAGAGGATTTCCAAGTCTGTAAATCTTTACAGAAGCAGACTACAGCATCTTTCTCCTGTGGAGTGACTGTTTTATCAGATATATGGTTCCCAGATATTTTCTCCTATTCTGTATATTGTTTCTTCACCTTGTTGACAAAGCCCTTTGATGCATAAAAGTTTTTAATTTTGATGAAGTCCAGTTTATCTATCCAGCCTTTTGTTGTTCATGTTTTTAGTGTCAGATCTAAGAATCCATTGCCAGATCCATACCATGAAATTTTACTGCTGCATTTTTAAGAGTTTTATGGTTTTAGCTCTTATATTGAGGTCTTTAATCTATTTTGAGTTAATTTTTTATTGGTGTTGATTTTTATTTTTAAAATTTCTTCCCTAAGGAAAGAATTAAAAAAAAAATCTTCTCTAACTACTACCCAGTGACAGATGTTAGCCAGACTGTTAGATTGATGGAAATTAGGAATCTATATGCATCCATGAACTGAGTTATTCATTAAAATAATGCTGTCTCCTACTTATCAGTTATTTTCTTGTTCTCTTAGGGAAATCTTTAAATTCATTCTAGGGAAGCATGTATAGAAGCAGAAGACAAAAGAATATTTTTTAAAAACTAAAAATAAATTCTTGCGATTTTAACAGTAATCATTTCTGGATCCTAAACAATCCACATTGAAAGTAGAAATTATGGTTTTCTAATTTTACAGAAGCCACTTATCTTTTTAACTGTATAGTTATTCAGGAAAGATGAGCACAAAAGTGAATTTTCTCCTTTTTCTTGACTCATCCAAATTGAATTGGCAACAAATATGAAATCCATTTTTCAGAGCTATTACAGAGTGCATGTACAGTATTATCAAATATAGTCTAGACTGCTATTAGTTTTGCAGCAAAGAAATGTTTCTATCATACAGTCCTTATCAAGAAAATTAAATAGAAAGATTGATAACTGGTGGGTAATAGTCTCTCATGAGCCAGCTTTTAAATGGGTCACGTTGTACTCCATTTCATTGGAAACTGAAAATAGATGCTATATCAGCAATGTTTGTGAAAAATAGCACATTATGTGGAACTGACTGAGGAGGGGGTATATTTCTTTATAAATTAAGGCTCTAGCAGAACCATAAAGTTTTTTATATCTGACAGGGGCTTTATAGCTCATCTTTTTCAACTTCCCTTATTTGTGTCTGAGAAAGCCGACATCCAGAAATATTAAGGAACTAAAGACAACAACTGTTTA
>NW_006921647.1:5175218-5188808 GCF_000298275.1 Orycteropus afer afer | reverse complement strand
ATTTCAGAAGTTTCAAGATTTTCCCCATTAATGAGTCATAACTGCAATAAAAGTCAATGAGTTGGAACATAAAAAGAAAATAAAGAAGCCTAAATTTTCCCAAAATAAATTGGAAGCAACTCTTTCCTCCCCACTCACCCCAGGCATTACTTGAATTCCTCAGTGTTAGGGGTCTGCCCTGCCCTGTGATCATGGTCAGAGCCCATTCACCTGCTCCACAGAGCATGCTTGGTGGCACCCCAGCCTTTGGGACAATGACCCTTTCTGCATGGATGGAATGGAAACTGTGACCTCAGCTACTGCTACATCAATCTGAGTGAGACATTAAGAGACAGAGAAAGGAATCAAGAAAGGCTTTATCTCCCTGCTTTAAAGGGCCAATAGTAACCTCAGTGTTCCTTCCTTCCCAGAACTGAGGGAAAAATCAAGCACACCCATTCTAAAGCCTCCTACATAAGTGATTTCTGCAACAGGAGCAGATATGTCCCCAGTGCCAAATTATCTTTGACTTCTCAGCCACACACCATTTACTAAATACATTACAAGGTGTATTTCATGTATTTTATGTTTGAAGAGGGTAGAAAGTGAAAATTTTGTGTCCGAAACATATTCAGTCACATTCTAATTTAGAGCAAGCTTTTTTATGTCTCCTGCTTGCTACTAAGAGCCATTTTGAAAAACAAGAAAGTTAACAGCTGGAAGGCTAAGCAATTAGTATTTTTTTTCTATGTACTTGATCTCCTACATCTCAGCTCAAGGACATACAGGGAGACTCTGGGCTCTGCTAAATTAGTAGCTAGTGGAAGTCCCTTGATAAATTAAAAAGAAATGAATTAATACCAGTACTCAGTAAGGTGAGGCCTGAAGCACCTCTTTGACAGAGATAACTTAGGATGACCCAGTTATGATGATAATGAAGGACTGAGTAGGATGATATCCCCAAATGAATTTTAAAAATTAGAAGATTGTGTAGTAATTGTAGCATAGGTATAAATAGCAGCTAACAGTTATTGAGCACTAACTATATTGCAAGGAGGTCTGGTGGCATAATGCATAAGGCATTTGACTGCTAACCAGAAGGCTGACAGTTCAAACCCACCAGTTGCTCCATGAAAGGAAGATGGGGCAATCTACTTCCATAACTATATAGCAGAATTTCCTGGGTAGTACAAGGAGTTAACACTCTTGGGTGCTAAACAAAAAGTTGGAGATTTGGGTCCACTCAGAGTCACCTTGGAAGAAAGGCCTGGCAAGCCACTTCTGAAAAACCTGCTCTATAGCATAGTTCTACACTGACATACGTGGGGTGCCATGAGTTGGAATTGACTCAAGGACAACTGGTTTTTAACTGTAAGTCAAATGCTCTGCTAACCTCTTTAAAAACATTATCTCATTTATCCTCATAACAACTCTATGAGATAGGTTTGATTGCTATCGCCATTTTAGAGATATAGATAGAGAAGCGTGGAAAGGTTAAGTAAGTTGTTACAGATCACATAGCTTGTAAATAGTGGAATCAAGTTTTGAGTTTATGCAGCCTGACTCAAGAAACTGCTTTAAAAAAAAAAAAAAAAAAAAAAACTTTTTATTGTGATTTGGGTAAAAGTTTACAGAGCAAATTGGTTTTCCATTCAGCAGTTCACACACATTTTGTTTCATAACATTGATTGCAATCCCCAGCTCTCTTCCCACTTCCTCCCTGTGGTTGTTATTCTTTGTGTTCTTCTTTCCTATGCATTTCTGCCTTCAGAACTTTATCACTGCACAGGTGCTGCCAGAACTATGCTCCAAAAAATTCAAAAACCTAGAGGAAATGGGTAAATTTCTAACAACACATGACTTACCTAAATCAACATAGATTAAGGTAGAAAATTTGAACAGAACCTTAACAAAAGAAGAAATTGAACAGTTTATTAAAAAAAAAAAAAAAAACTCTCAACAAAAACAGTTCTGGCCCAAATGGCTTCACTAGAGAATTCTACCAAACACTCAAAGAAGAGCTAACACCAATCCTACTTCCAAATTATAAAGCAAGCATAACCCTTATACTAACACCAGGCAAAGATACCACTAAAAAGGAAAATTACAGAATATTTCTCATGAATATAGACGCAAAAATCTTCAACATAATCCTAGCCAATAGAACCCAATAGTAAATTTAAAAATACTACATCATGACCAAGTGGAATTCATATGAGGTACACAAGGATGATTCCATGTTAGAAAACCAGTCAGCACAATCCATCACAAAAAATAAAACAAAGGAAAAGAACTGCATGATCATATCAATTGATACAGAAAAGACATTTGATAAAATCCAACAACCACTCCTGATAGAAACTCTGAGCAAATGGGAATAGAGGGGAAATTCCTCACCATAATTAAGGGTATATACCCCAAACCAGCAACCAACATTATCCTCAATGGAGAGAAACTGAACGCATTCTCCTTGAGGACAGGAGCCAGACAAGGATGTCCTCTATTACCACTTCTATACAAAATTGTATTGGAAGGGCAATAAGGCAAGAAAGAGAAATAAAAGGCATCCAAATTGGCAAAAAGGAAGTAAAACTACCTCTGCTTTCAGAAGATATTATCTTATACATAGAAAACCCCAGAGACTCAGCAAGAAAACTGCTGGAACTAATTGACAGATCAGCAAAGTGTCAGAATACAAGAGTAAGATAAAAAGTCAGCTTGATCCCTCTACAACAACAAAGAGATCTCTGAAAAAGGAATAAGAAAAGCAATTCCATTTATAACAGCTACCAAAATGATAAAATATTTAGGAATAAATCTTACTAAGACACAAAAAGACCTATACAAAGAAAACTACAAAACAGTACTACAACAATAATTTATGGTTCGATGCATAGATAGACACTCATTCTGAACAAGGGTGGGAAGGTGAATAGGATTACAGCCACAAATATATATATAGGTTTGACAGAAGCTATCTCTACCTATGTATTTATATGTGCTTCAAATATATCTATGAATGTAGTAGAGCACACAGGGGACAAAATTATAAAAACTTCTTAGTCATAACCAAACACCTTGAGGGAATGTGTCACTGGGTATGGAGGTTCAGGACTATAGTTTCAGGAGACACTGAGGTCAATTGGCATAATATAATCCACAAAGATAAGGTTCTGTATCTTACTTTGGTGAGCAGTGACTGGGGTCTTAAAAGTTTATGAGACGCCATCTAAGGTGCAACTATTGGTTCCTCCTTGTCTGGAGCAAAGAAGAGTGAAGAAAATCAAAGACATAGTAAATAATTAGGAGCTCTGGTGGCATAGTGCCTAAGACATTTGACTGCTAACTGTTGTTGTTGTTGTTGTTATTTGCTGTCGAGTCGGCCCCGACTCATAGAGACCCCTCCTTGGGTTTCTGAGGCAGTATCATTACGGAAGTAGAATTGCCCAACCTTCCTTCCGAGGAGTGGCTGGTGGGTTTGAACCGCCAGCCTTCTGGTTAGCAGTCAAGTGCCTTAGGCACTATGCTACCAGAGCTCCTGACTGCTAACTAGAAGGTTCAAATCCACCAGCCAGTCCTCGGAAGGAAGGTTGGGCAATCTACTTTCATAGTGATACTCTGTTGGAAACTCAAGGAGGGGTCGCTATGAGTCAGATCTGACTTGACAGCAGTGAGTTTGAGTTTAGTTGAGGAAACAATTTGTCCAAAGGATTAATGGGGCACATGGACCCCCCAGCCTCCATGACCCTGAAACCAGAGGAACTAGATGGTGCCTGGCTACCATTGGGACTGCTCTGAAAAGGATCACAATAAGAGGTCCTAGATAGAGTGGAAGAAAATGTGGAACAAAACTCAAAATCATAAAAAACACCAAGCTTACTGGTCTGAGGAAGACTAGTGGAACCCCCAAGTCTATGACCCTTAGACACCCTTCTACCTAGGAACTGAACTTAACCCCTGTGACTCAACTGTCAGCTGAACAATAGGTCTATAAGATGAACAGTAATATCAAGAAGGTATGCACTCATTACAATAATCAAGCATATGAGACCAAAAGGACAGCATTTTCCTAGCAATAGAGCTAGGAAGGCAAGAGGGGATGGAAAGGAAGAATGAAGAAAAGGGGTGGATCCAGGGAGGAAATAGGAAGAAGGCTGTTACAGTGTGGGGACTGCAGTAAATGTCACAAAACCAAATGTGTATGGACTGTT
The DNA here is from genome assembly GCF_000298275.1 of Orycteropus afer afer. Lineage (NCBI taxonomy): Eukaryota > Metazoa > Chordata > Mammalia > Tubulidentata > Orycteropodidae > Orycteropus > Orycteropus afer. Next base: position 5,184,618 of record NW_006921647.1, on the reverse strand, counting down.
CAATGGAAAACCAATTTGCTCTGTAAACTTTCACCCAAATCACAATTTAAAAAAAGAAGAAGAAGAAATGATAAAAGACCTACATAAACAGGAGAACATACCATGCTCATGGATAGGAAGACTGAGCATTGTGAAATGTCAATACTACTCAAAGCAATCTATAGATTCAATGCAATTCCAATTCAGATTCCATCAACATTCTTCAAAGACATGGAAAAAACAATCACTAACTTGAAAAAAAAAATCACTACTTTTATATGGAAAGGAAAAAGACATCAGATAAGCAAAGGACTACTGAAGAAGAAGAACAAAGTAGGAGGTTTCACACTCCCTGCCTGATCTCAGAACATAGTATAAAGCTGATATAGTCAAAACAGCCTGGGAGTGGTACAATGACAGACACACACACACCAGTAGAACAGAATTGAGAACCCAGATAGATCCATCCATCTATGGACAGCTGATCTTTGACAAATGACTGAAACCCATTAAATGAGGCAGATGTTATCTCTTGAACAAGTAGTGCTGGCAAAACTGCATATCTATTTGCAGAAAAAGGAAAAAGAATCCACACTTCTAACTGCTATTTTTATAACTGCTAAGAAAGATATTTATCCAGTTATGATGTATTCAAGGACATATGTATATATATATGCACAAAATCATTCAAAGACAAAAGCTAAGGAATTACAATGGTTATAAAAATTGAAATGAAGACCATTCATGAAAATAGATTGAGACAAAAAGAAATCCAAGAGGGAAAGTAGGAAAGCCTGTGGAAGGCCAGAGAGAATGATATTACCAGCTAGTGTAAGAGAGAAGGAAGCAAGTACAATATTCTATGCATATCCAACATTTATCATTATTGGATATAGCATCAAGTGAGCTTTTTCTTTCCCCAAATGACCCTAACAGTGGAAATGTAAATAAACAGACTAAATAACTCATAAAGCCAACTCTCGTTGTGTTTCTACCTCATTGTTCTACTTTTGGAAAATGTAAAAAGTGATTAAGAAAGAATTGGAAAGGAGAGTTTGGTGGGGCTCCTATTCCAGAATTCAAAATATGTGCATGGGCATGGGAAAATCTTCATTCTGGGTTTGACTTTTCACTAGAGCAAAGAAGTCTGGATCTTTGTTTCCTAAGAAAATTCCAAAGAAGTGATGCAGCTGGGAGAATGGTAAACAAATATTAGGAACAAATAGCAACCTTCAATTAAAGTGAGCCAAATTTTGACTTCAAAAAAAAAATCACCTAATTTATTTCTATGAAAGGTACTATTTTAAAGGAGAAAGGTAACAGCTTTTTCCCCCGATCTGTTTTATTCTTGACATTTAATGTTAGGTTTGTGCATCTGAGATGTTCTCAGATTTAGTGCCCTTTTAAGTATATAGTTTCTAAACTAGGGTAACGGGGCTTCACTCTGGCCAAGAGACAGAACTCCCCACACTGATACTATTCATTTCAAATATTCCCATGTTCCATTTTCCTCTGCAGAACAGTTATTTAGTTTATGCAGCAATGTTTGAACTAAAATATTTTGTCAACTCTTGCACCAAAAACTGACAGTTTTATTACAAATTACAAACTCAGAAAACCACAGATATGTATTCTACACATTTCTAATTTGTATAATGTAGCCTACGATAGGTTTCAGCTTGCTACAGTTCTTTATTTTTACACATCGAGAAGTTACAGAAATACACATTGAGCTACAAATTGCTTTCCAATGACTCCTTTGTTAAAGAAAAAAGTTACCACACTGGAAATATACCCTGTGTTCACTTGTGTACCTTCTTTTAATCATGCATTGTGGCTTTTGCTGACTTAAGAGAGGCCAAGTACCTACAGAAGCTCAATCTCTACTATATAAACAGTCTGATAATCTTCTTAAAGCATTACTTCAGTCATTAATAACAGTGCCTGAATTATGCTTTAGAGGAACTGAACATGGCTTAGACAATAACATTTTACTTCTAAAAGCATTTGATAGATTGGAAGGGTTTATTAATGAATACAGTTTGACTTGAATGAAAATATCTTTTTTCATTTCGATGTACTATGAAAGAAATTACAGATGGATCAAACAACAACAAAAATGTATTAAATGCCTCCAGTGGTTCAGGCACTCTTCAAGTGTTGTGGACACTTAATACAGTGACTCTCAGGATAGCTCCAGATGGACACCTCCTCCAGAGTTTACAGTCTACCTAGGAGGCAGACAGCTAAGCCTTCAATGGCAGAGGTCTGAGTTAAAGTGTTGCCCCAGCAAGCACAGCCTTGCCCAGGCTATGTGTGGAACTGGCAAACTCACGTAATGGCGAGCTGGGAAGGGAGCTTGAGGCAGTTCCTGACTTAGCTTGTGATCTGGAGAAGGAGATACTAAATAGGTTTTGTTAGCAAAATTTAATGTAGGATATGCTGTGTGCTTTGGGTGATGTTAGCAAAGAGAGATGGTTCCATTGTGGGATCAGTAAAGGTTTCCTTCAGGAAGCAATTTTTGAACTAGACCTTAAGGAATAGGTAAGATTTCAGGAGTCAAAGATAACAGGAGAGGACTTCACGCCCAGTAAAAGCTTGGAGACAGGAACAACAGGGTACTTAGGACATACCAGGAAGCCCAGTTAGAGGGTAGCAAGCATGCTAAGAAAAGGGGTTGCCAAGGAAGTCATAAATAAAATTGTTGAGAAGCTCCAAAGCCTGGCAAAGGGGTTTACATGATTTTCCAAAGAGTCCCTGGGTGGTACAAGTGGTTTGTGATTCGCTGCCGACTTAGAGAATGGTGGTTCAATCCCACACAGCTCTGCAGGAGAAAGGCCTGGCAATCTGCTACTGTAAAGATTACAGCAAGAAAACCCTATGTAACAATGTTACTCTATAATATACAACATCATCATGAGTCAGAACTGACTTGACTGCAACAGCCTTGGGTTAGTTTGTTTCATTGAAATCTCAATCTATAACCCATTACTATCAGATCGAGTTTGACTCACAGTGACTCTATAGGCCAGAGTAGAACAGCCTCCTGAGTTTTCAAGGCTATAATGTTTACATAAACTGGTTCCCACACAGTTCTGCTGCAGAGCAGCTTGGTTTCAAACCACCCCACCTTTTGGTTACCAGGCAAGCACTTAACCATTGTGCCACCAGGGCACCTACTGAAATCTCAGGAAATATAAAATTAAGTTTTCCCTAGAGCACAGACATAACTTCCTAATATGAGTTATGTTAATTTCAAATTATTAATTCAGTATGAGAAAAAATGGACTGTTTTGCTTTCAAAATCAGAGATCTCTCAAATGCACAATTAATATATGGAAAACGCTAAAAGCCATTCCTGTTATCTTTAATGTTCTACTTGCCATTTGTTTATTTATTAGAGAGAGTTCAACTGTTCTATTGTAATTGCCTGGGAGAAAAGGATACAGACAATTTTTCTGTCTTCAGAAGCTTACAGTATTACACAGAAAAACATTTTCTATCACAGAAAATGGAGAAGCTTTTGTTATATGTTATAGTTGCAAGACATCTCAAGAGGTCTATATAGGATGTTGTCTCTCTAGGGCATTTGTATAGGGACTATTTCAGCTGTCAGTCATTTTAATAAAGTTTAGAACACAAGGCAGAGCAAAGTTTTATAAACCTTAAAATCCCAATGCAGGTTTATCCCAAACCAACAATCTTTATCTGAATGTTGAATCTCCAGGTAATCCTTCAATTGGTTCAAGAATTGCTTTTCCCAGTTGAAATTACTCTGCTGCCAATAATAGGTTTCTCAAAAACTAGACTATCTATTCATTATTTTGGCAGGTTGCAAACATTACAAATGTCAAAGGCCACCTTTGAGTGGGGCTGAAGTACAGGTGCCAGGTCTTCAGTTTGCACCCACATACCAAGTCCACCTTTTATAAACCAAGAGTGGGTTTTTTTCTCCCCCTTCAGGATCCTCTGTATGGCCATAAAAGTAAGCAGAGTGAGGATTGTTCAAGAGTGGTGGGAGCCATAGGGTCAAAATTACCTTCTTGTGCTCACTGGTGCTGCTCATACTCACTCCTGTGTGTTCCAGATGTATCTTATAATGAATTGTTTCTGGGTCAGCTCAACACTATGACTTAAAGGGTCCACCCAGGTCATGGTGTATGCATCTCTCTGCATGGTCATTTGGTGTTTCAGTGCCAGGAGTAGTTTCTCAAAATGTATATAATTCTATACAACAGGTGACATTGCCTCACTCCCAAACTCCAGGGACAGCTTTGTGATTCTCCCACTAGGGCTTACCACAAATTTCACACAACACCTTTTCCCATCATGATACCTGCAATACCTGCTGGGGAGACCTTTGCTACTGTGGGCATACTGAAAGTTGGTAGGTAGCCTTTTGCATTAATCAATAATGGAGCTGGAGAGGTATTCCCAAATGTGGATTATGCTGCTTCTAGAACCTAAAAAAGTCCAATAGGCAGTGTAATTTCTTCTGTATGCTAGGAAGAGAAAGAAATACTTTTTAAAGGAGATATTCTGGCACATTCCTGACCACTGAACCCCTATAAATTTTATAAATATGACAACTACTCAGTCCACCAAATTTCCTGAAGTCCCTGCAGAATCTCTACTGTCCAGGGTATAGCTGGCTTTTTTGCAGGGAAAAATCCAAAAATTCTTGTCATTCTCAAGGTCATTCATTTCTCCATGCCAATGATTCTCAAACTTCAGGGTGTGTAAGTTTGAATGCTTGCTGAAATGAGGATTTTTAAGCCCCACCCACAAAGATTCTGATTCCAAATATCTATATGGGACCCAAGAATTTTTTTTTTATGTACTCTTTTGTACTTTTGATAGACTTGGACAAGCTCTGCTTTATGCTTTTAAACATGTTGTTCAGTCTGCTTACAATTCCTTCCCCTCTTCTCCACCTGGCAAACTCCTACTCATTCTTTAGAACATAGTGCCAATAAATGTCACCTCTTGTGTGAAGATTTTACCAACTCTTTCCTGGCTGGAGTTGGTCCATTATGGTGTCATAGCAATTTTTCATGCCTTTTATAATTTCTATAGTTATTTATGTAAAGGATGTCTTCCCACAAGGCTGTAAGCTCCTTAAGCACAAAGATTTTCATTCATCTTTCACTCTCAGCAGTTATCCCAATGCCAGGAATTTGGAGGCAATCATTGTACACTTGTTGGATTGATGAATGCATGAAACTTGGGGACGTAAGTGAAAAAATGCATTGTAATTATGAATTGATTGGAATCTACATTATGAAAAGTTCTTATACCAACATTCATTCCTTTCACTTTCTTACTAAATTGATAGCATATGCTTTCTCCAGAAGTCTCACAATATACTTTCCTTAATCCTCTTATAGAAGGAGTATGCTTTATTCTCCTGTACTCCCCTTATAGTTATAGATTATATAAGGATTATAGGAGTATAAAGTATACTCCTTCCAGAAAGGCATTAAGGGAAGTATATGGGTATGAGAGATAGCTTTATTCCATCATGGATTGACATTTGATAAGCACTTAAAATTTCTTTCTAAACATAGCATAGTTTTTCTTATTCGAACAGTTCCAGGAAAAATTTCCAATGAGTTTCCAATCCATTTCAATGGTCAATTTATTTGCTAATTATTAATTTGCTTGACCTGCAGCATTTTTGAAGTGCTATAAGTTCAAATCTCTGTGGGGCTATGATTCACATTTTTAATAAACAAGAACATGACTGAGAGGTATATCTTTACCCAACTTTTGTTCTGTGAAATTCCACAAAGATAAATTTACATATTCTTCAAACCAGGTGAGGATCAAGTGATGGTAGTGGTGGTTTTCAATGCCCCTTTGAAACACTAAAATTCATTTTAGAAAACAACAGAATGGCAGAATGTTAATGGAACCCACTAAAATAAATGCTATTGGGCTTTGCAGAGAATAAATCAAAGAAATAAGACATCAAAGCAACATTTAATCAAAGTTGAGAAATAAAATGAAATTTTCAGAGACAGCCTAAGAAACTCTAGTTTCTTTGTCTAAAATCTTTGTCTTGGTGCATGATATTTATTACCTTATCTGAATTTTAAGAAGCTCTAGTGACGCAGTACATAAGGCATTTGACTGCTAACCTGAAGCTGTTCCATGGGAGGAAAATGTGGCAATCTACTTCTGTAAAGATTTACGGTGCTGGGAACCCAATGGGGGTCACTGAGCAAAACTGACTCCATGGCAGTGTTTTTTCATTTGTTTGTTTGTTTTTATCTGAACTTTAGCAACTGAATTGTGCAAGATTAACACAACAAAAGCTATAAGTCTCATTCTCTTTTGCAGCATTGAACTGCTTACTCCTGTTTATGAAGAACCCAAGTAGCTTGATCTACCTGAAGAGAAGCTCCTGTTGTTGTTGTTGTTATATGCCATCCAGCCGGACCTGACTCAGTACTTTGAAATAAAATAAAGCCATTAAAAATGGGAATATCTTTTTGGGGTCATTAAAATATTCTGGAACTAAATAGTGGTGATAATTACCCAACAGTATGAATGTACTAAATGTTACTGATGATATTTTATGTTGTGTGTATTTTACCACAATAAAAACATGCTAAAAAAATGAATACTAAATGAAATGAAAACATGCTTGAAACTTATTCTCTCAGTATGCACTGACAATTATCCTAAAAGGACCTAGCAACTGAGTATAGCAACTATATGAGAGTTGACTACGCTAAACAAAATTAAAGGCATAAACACAAGAAATGTTACCTGGTAGACCTGGATGCATATTGCTCACTACCAACAGGATAAATGAATATTGTTCTTTCTTAATAAAAACACATAAAATAATTTAAAAGATGTGTAGCATGAAATCACACTAGAAAGCACATGTATACTTTGAATACAATCTCTTCCTTCTTTCCTTTCCTTCCCAAATAGATATTTGTACATGAAAAGAAATCTGAATTCTCAAAGAGTAATAAATACTGGTATAGAAACAGAGGATCAGCTGCATTTATCCTGTTTCATCACTTCTAAAATTTTGTATGCCCCACTACTGACTAAGAATTGTAGCAAATTAAATCCTACATTTCTTTTTTCTAGTTCAAAAAGAAAACATTGAACTATGAAATATTATCAGGCATCAGTTTGCTGAAATGGATCATAAAGAATTTTTTAACAACGCAAGAAAACAGTCAGTGATTTTAATGTTAATCAAACCTGTACAGGTTTCAAATCCTGCTTCTGTACTAGGAGGAGAATGGGTGGAGTACACAGAACTATAAATGATAAGGGATTGAATCTCCCACCATCCACATGGCCATTTACATTGACAGTTTGTCAAATTAATCAACTCAACTTTTGGCCAAATTAAAATAATTGCATTATAGAGATGTCGTTTTCTATTTTTAATTCTGAGTCATCTGGCATGCCTCCTACCACCGAAATAAATACAGATCTTTATAATCATACACATACGTAGTGCGATGGCAGTAGGTGCATCCATTGGAAATTAATTACTTTTTTTTAAGGGTGGTCTCTTCCTTGTGGTCCTACTTTAGAATTAAAATATTCCTAGAAGGGGTAACATGTGTTACTAATATCTTACTGAGAATTTTTTGTGGATCATTTTCCTGTGACCAGGTTGAAAGAGAGGAAGTAGGAAAGTCAGGAAGGAAAATATTGTACAAGGGGAAGTAGGCACCTCAAATATAGCCTACTGCACAATTTTGCCAGCCTTGACAACCAGTTTTTGAACTACTTGCCAATGTGTAAATGAGTTTTAGCACAAGCACAGTTTCCAGAGTTCATCAACACCACCAGCTACTCAGGAGACAAAGGAAGGAACAAGCTCCTGTCTTTGTAACAAATTGGGGCATGCACAAATTAAAACTGTGCACAAAGTTTCCTTGGTGAAAGGAGGAATGCTATTGCTCTCTGCCACCTGACTTGTTCGGATCCTAAAAAGAAATTCTGATCTGGCATACATACCATGTAATATACTTTATTGGATCTAATTCATGTCACGCTCACACCATGGGGTGGGAGTGGGGGTGTTGAGTGGGGCTGGCAGTTTCTTTATTGCTGGATGTAAGCAGTATGTATCCCATCCTAAGAACTGATCATTAATTATGCTCTAAACAGAGAAATTGATGTGGTGGTACTTGTGGTGGTGGTGGTTGTTTTATTCAAGAAAAATGGTCACAAATTACTCAATGATATTATATACGGTGACACAATGTTTATCCTTCCAGGAGATAAAAATAGATCTTTGCAGCTGCAGATGGAGGCATACTGTATTAAATGACTCTAGTTTATCATTGAGGAGAATTTACCCAATGGATCTCTGCCCTGAAGCAACACACCTGCAAAAGTTACTTTTTTTCAAAATTGTGCCATGAGCTCCAGGCTGAATTTTATTTGGGAATTTGGCCAGATACAGGAGAGGTGGCACGTTTTGAATGGAAAATTAGTGTAAGGTGTTCAAAAGTCACTACTCCATTCCAGTAGCTATCCAGGCAAGTTAAAGTATATCCCAAGTCAGGATTGTCTGGAATTTGAAGTGAAAACTACAGGTCCCTTATGCTAGCCATGAAGGAGACTTGCTGGCACAATGGTTAAGCATTAGGCTGCTAACTGAAAGGTTGGCAGTTCAAACTTATCAGTGGGTCCATGGCAAAAAGACCTTGCAATCTCCTCCAATAACGTTTATAGCCTAGGAAACCCTATAAGGCAGTTCTATTCTGCCCTATAGGGTCATTATGAGTCGGAATCAAATTAAATCAACAGTACACAACAACAAAATGCCAACCACCCAAACAGAATTCTCCACACTCAATACCGTTCTAACTCCCTCTCATCTTTCTGCCACCAATATTTAGGAGATTACAAAGGTAGTGACATCTCTTCTAAAATACCGTCCATAAAGGATAGGCTTCACCCTGCCTGCCACCATCCCATTAATATGTTTGCTTGCATGCAGAAAATGCAATTAAAGAATGAAAGATATTTGTATACTATCCAATATTTAACTTGCATTTGGATGTAAGTCTTTTGGCCTCAAACAGGTGCATAGTGCAAATCTACCAATTTCATTTCTAACAATTTTCCAAGGAAAACAACCAGAGATTTAGCTGCAAGGATTCTTATAGGAGAATTTTTTTTTTTTTTTAATTGTGATTTGGGTGAAGATTTACAGAGCAAATTCACTTTCCATACAGCAGCTCACATACACTTTGTCTCATGACATTGACCACAATTTACCACAATGCAACTTCCTCCAGATAATTACCTCTTCCCTGTGTCCATCCCTCCATGCACTCCTGCCCCCTGAGCTCTCTCCTGATGCACAAGCAGCCCTTCTTTCTCCCATGATTGTTCTCTCCAAGGAGTGTATCTACTTCAGGTAAATGTT
>NW_006921647.1:5163224-5171333 GCF_000298275.1 Orycteropus afer afer | reverse complement strand
TCATGTTAAATTGATCCTTTAATCATTATATAATGTCCTTTCTTGTCTCATATGGTGGTTTTTGTCTTAAAGTCAATTTGATCAGAAAGTAATATTGCCACTCCTGCTCTAGGAGAATTGTTTTATAATATCAGATATAAAGCAAAGAACCTGATTACACATCTATATGAAAATTTTAAATAAACTTTGATTAACCCATACACTAGAATATTTGTCATCATTTAAAATAGTGATAACTATACCTAATGGGAAAATATTTACAGCATAGCATTAAGTAAGAAAGAATATAATGAAACATTATTACTGTATAAACTATAGGGAATAAACTGAAAGGAACTGCCCTCAAAATTAAGAGTGATTACAATAGAATACTATCATTAAAGAATAACAATGGATCTGTGAAACCTCATAACATGGATGAACCTAGAGGACATTATGCTGAGTAAAATTAGCCAATTATTAAAGGACAATTACTCTATAAGACTACTACTAAGTAGTAGTATAAAAAGTTAAGAAAAGATTCATACACAGAAAGAATCATACTTTGATAGTTATCAGGGATGGGAGGAGGAGGGAGGGTAAATCGCTAGACAGTGGACATGTATTAACTTGGGTGGAGGGAAAGGCAGTCTACAAAAAGGGAGAGGTTGGCACAAAATGATCAAAGCAAAGGAAACACTGAGAAGAGCACAAGAGTTAGTGGCAACAAAGGTATACATTATTACATACACAATCTTGCAAGAACAGTAATAATAATTTATAAGCGTATACATAGACTTCCAATCTGAACAAGGGTGGAGAGGCAAATGGGACTACACCCATGAATACATTTAGGTTTGTCAGAGGCTAACTCTACCTACATATTTATATGTGCTGCAAATATACATGTGAATGTAGTAGAGCACACAGGGAACACAGTTATGAAAACATCTTAGTCATAACCAAACACCTGGAGGGAATGAGTTGCTGGGTATGGAGGCTCCGAACCATAGTCTTGGGGAACATTGAAGTCAATTGATATAACATAGTTCACAAAGACAATGGTCTACATCCTACTTTAGTGTGTAGTGATTAGGGCCTTATAAGCTTGCGAGTGGCCATCTAAGGTGCAACTATTGGTCTCTCCCCATCTGGAGCAAAGAAGAGTGAAGAAAGTCAAAGATACAAGGAAACAATTAGTCCGATACAAGGAAACAATCAGTCCAAAGAACTAATGGACCAAGTAAACCTTAGCCTCCATGACTATGAAACCAAAGAACTAGATGGTGCCTGGTTACCATCACTGATTGCTCTTAAAGGAATCACACAATAGGATGTCCTGGATACAGTGGGAAAAATGTAGAACAAAACTCAAAATCATGAAAAAGACCAGGCTTACTGGTCTGATGAAGAATGGTATAACCCTTGAGACTATGGTGCTTAGATACCCTTCTACCTAGAAACTGAACTTAACCCCAGTAACTCACTGTCAGCCAAATGATAGACAGGACTACAAGGTGAACAGCAATACCAGGAGAGTATGCAGTCATTAGAACAATCAAGAGTATGAGATCAAGAGGACAGCATATGTCCAGGGATAGGTGAGAGGGGATCAGAAGGAAGGATAAAGGGAAAGAGTGGGTGCAAGAAGGAAGTAGGAAGAATGTTATGTTACAGTGTGGGAATTGCAGTAAATTTCACAAAACAGAATATGGATTGTTGATTGGAAAACCAGTTTGCTCTGAAAACTTTCATCCAGATCATAATAAAACAACAACAAAAAAAAAAATTGAAAATTTTGAAGTCAGGTGACAAATTTATGATTCTTGGTCAATCTTCTGTCCTGTCCTCCAGACTCTCATATCCAACTTTCTCTACAAAAAAATAAAATAAAATAAGTGGTTATATGTGAGAGATGGGACTAAAAGCAACCTTTTATAATCTTCTCTTGTTTTTCTATATTTCCCAAATACTCTACGGTGAACATTTATTAATTTTTAATCACAAAAAAAGTAATTTCCAAAAGAAATAAGTGACAATGCATGTCAGTCATTGGAAGCATTGGGAGAGCAAAGGTTTGCAAATTAAAGTGTGTGTGTGCCAACTTTGAAACTTGTTAAGTGGAAATGTGTTCTGTCGCTAACACATTTGCACTGTTACCAAATCATAATGCTTCAGTTTCCTGAAAAAACAAGTAAGTCTCAGAAAATTTTGGATGACATTTAACATTGCTGGTAGTTGAACCTGAAGCAAAGAGCCAAGGAGTAAAATGTTGGCCAAGAGTTAAATGTAGGCAATAGCACTAGGTTCCATAAAGAAGTTGCACTCAGAATTCCTGGGAATAAATATGAATGAAGGTTGACAAGTCCTCTGATAAAATGACCAATTTTGCCTCTACCCCGCTCCCTCCATCACTTTGTGCACACATCCGAGCATTAGCCCCAGTGGCTGAGGAGAGTGGGAAAAATGGCAGCCGCCATCTCAGGTCACCCAGCAGTCTATCAGCAAGGGCCAGCTTCAACTCCTCAGGGCCACAGGCAGACAGGAATGGACATTTCAGACTCTAAGTAAAAGAAATATCCCTCTGAATGTGAGTGGCAGAAGTAGAAAATACGAACTGGAGACTACAGGAGGGAACAAGGAACAATTTTAGTGGAGTGTTTTTTGTTTTTTGTTTTTGTTTTTTTGTCATCACCATAGCACAGAGATCATTAGATGGAAGCAGAAGCCAACAGATCCCAGTTTAGCCACTTACATCCAGAGGGCTCTTGGGACTGGACTTAACCTCTCTAGCCTCAGTATAGTCCTCCATAATATGGAGGTAAAAGTAGTACCTACCCAAACAAATAACTCATGGAAGACACTTAGCACTGCATTTAGTTCATAAGAAGCACTCAATAACAATTTTCTTTGTTGAAGCCCTTGTTAAACTGTCATGTATATAATTATGCCTACCTCACACAAATGGTTATTTTAGAAAGAGGAGTATAAAAACAACCTAACCTTAAAAAGTACATGATAAACAGATACAATATTTTGCTACAACTTTTTTTCAAATGAACTTAAAAACTTGAAAAAGAGACCTATGTTTTCCATAGGTTTGTTGAGTTATAATTATGACCTTTAGAGTCTTGGAAATGAGAAGTGCTGTTGTTGTTGTCGTTATGTGTTTTCGAGTCGGACTCGACTCATACTGACTCCTCCTTGGGTTTCCGATGTGGTGTCACTATGGAAGTAGATTGCCCAACCTTCCTTTGGAGGAGTGGTTGGGGGTTTGAACTGCCAGCCTTCTGGTTAGCAGTCAAGTGCCTTAGGCACTATGCTACCAGAGCTCCTATGGGAAGGGCAGAGCACATTAATTAATTTGCAGTAAAAACTCCTATCCTCGAATCCATGGCAGATATAATTAAGCCTTACTCAGAAGAAAATGCTGCAGTTTTTTCCATAAAATATTACTAAAAGCAAAACCTATTGCTGTCAAGTCACTACTAACCCACAGTGGCCCTACAGGACAGAGTAGAACTGTCCCATGAGGTTTTCTAGCCTGTGATCTGTATGGAAGCAAAATGCTCTCCCCTGGAGTGGCTGGTGGGTGGGAACTGCCAGACTTTATAGTTAGCAGCTGGGTGCTTAACAACTGCACCGCTAGGACTACTGAAAATATTAATAGAACTCAGTAAAGGGTGTTTCAGTATAATTTTTTTTAAACTTTAAGACCCACCTTGCTTGGCATTTATTTTTATTTCATTTAATGGTAAACATGAGGGATCTTCTTTATTTGGCAAATAATTTCATTGCCAGAAAGTAAATATTTGATGATTAGAGGAGAAGCTATATACACAATTTCCTGAGAGATTTTCTAGGAAGAGGTTTATCTCCAAGAATCAAATGGACTGGTTGTTGTTGTTGTTATTTGAGGCAGTTATCACTACGGAAGTAGGATTGCCCAACCTTCCTTCCGAGGAGTGGCTGGTGGGTTTAAACCGCCAGCCTCCTGGTTAGCAGTCAAGTGCCTTAGGCACTATGCTACCAGAGCTCCTAAATGGACTGGGGTCACTTAAAAATTAACTTCTTTCCAAATGGGGCAAGGTGAGTATTTTCTTCTAACTTATTCTTCACAACTCCCTTTTCTTCTAGTTAGAATTTGGACTTCAAAACTTTACTGATCCTTTTTTTAATTGTCTAAAATACTTGTAATGTTCTATCTATACTATCTATAATGCCTCTCTCCATTGTTTCTTAACATCCCAACCATTTCTCCTGCATTGCCAATTTCTGCTTATGGAATTAACGTTCTTCCAGTCACTCAGGCTTATAACCTTGGATTTATCTTTTTCTTCTCCCCCTCCATTGGCACATACCAAATGTTCCCAAATACTTCATCCTAATATCCTACGTTTGCAAAATTTGTCATATACACCCATCTCTCCATTCCCATTGCCCTGTTCTAGTTGAGTTCCTCAATTCTCATTGCTTGAACAATGCAATAATTACTTTGTTGCTTAGCCGTCTCTTCCCCTAAACCATCCTACACATGACTACCAAATTCATTTTTCTAAAGAACTGTTTTATTATTATCATACTTCTATTTAGAATTCTTCAATGGCACCCAATACCTACAGAATAGAGGGCTGACTTCCCATTGTTTGGCAGTAAGATTCTTCAGGGACCTATCCATGATCTTCCTTTACATCTCTTGCAATTGAAAAGTATGAAGCCTGGTCCAGCCAAAATGAACATTTTGTAATCTTTGTCCTTTCACCCAGAACTAATGACTTCATTCCTTTCCTGTTACATTCCTTGTACTTATATTTTTCCTTTCCTTTAACTCTTGGATACTCAAGTACTAAAATTAATTTAAGGCCCAAGTCAAATGACATCTTCCCCGTGACCCTTTTCCTAATTTATGCTGTTGCCATCAACTTTCCTCCTGAGGTAACACTGCAGTCTCTGAACTATGTTTACAGTCTTGCTTTGTTGTACTATAGATATTTTAGTGCAAGATTGTTCAGTGAGATGAATGGAGATTTTTGTCTATGTTGTAGGAAAGAAAGAGGAACTGAAACATTAAAAGGAATGAAACTTGAGGTTGAAAAATATATCCCAGGTGGGTTCTGGAAAGGAAACCTTTCCTTAAACACTCACCTTCAAACCTCCCCAACCCCTTTCAGGCAATCACTGTCTATAACAAACTGAAGAATAATGCCCTATTCTTTAAAAGATATTTCTTTTACCAATAGGAAAGGGCATCTATTTTCATCTAATATTTTAAGTAAAATGGAAGACTGTCTTTTGACTCTAAAAACATCACAGGTACAAAGATACACCATTTGTGCTAAAGTGTTCATGGGTATTTTGGTTACCTAGTGCCACTCTGACTGTGTTAGACTGGGTTCTCTAGAGAAACAAAACCAGGAAAGCTTATACATAGAGAGAAAGAGGAATTTATCTTAGGAAAATGGCTCACACACTTATAGAATCTGGCAAGTCCAAAATTCTCGGATCAAACGTCAAGCTGGAGGCTTTTCTTGACTCATGTAGCTGCAGGGGCTAAGGAGCTCAACGTTGGCAGGCAGTATACTGGCTGTTGACTCCAACGAATGATGAATCCAAGATCTCCAGGATGAATGGTGGATTGTTCACTCATGGACAGTTGTAGGCAGCACAACAGAATCCCAATCCACAGAAGAGTGTCTCTTTTCCCGGGATGTCCATAAATACACTGTAAGCAGGCCACACACCTAGGGAAACTCCCTTTCAATGGATTTGGAGCTCAAAACATATTCATCTGATCCCATCATAGGAATAACCACATCACAACAGCTTAAACCACACACAATTTTGGTCCAGCCAAGTTGACACACACCTCCAACTATTACAGTCCACCCCTTGTCAATTTGGCAGTTGTACACATCTTCTTAATCATATATAATCTCTAAATAAGGACAATTATAGTCATATTTCTGCCTGACATGATACACTAACACAAGTACAACCAAAACTCAGTAACTTTATTTACATTTCACAGTTCATAACAGAAGGAAACAAAAGTATTTGATGCACATATACAATGAAGAAATATAACAGTCACAGTCCTCATTTCTGCAACTGGTCACTGGGTCATAGCTGATATTCAGAACTACCTTCTTGCACCATCCATTCTGTATTTCCCTTGCCCTCAGCAAGCACCTCACCTGGTCATGGTTCTTTGCCTGGTGGGGTGACCCAAACCTGAAGGGTCTGGGCCATTAGCAGTCATATGAGAACTGGATTGCTGTAATTTTCTATTGTCTTATTCACAGGGCATGATAGTACTAAGAAACGTCCTTAAGAATCTCCTGTATTCCAGACATATTCTTCTTTACCTCCACTATGTAATGTCAATCCAATTTCCCCTTGGTAATCAGGATCTATCACACCAGAGAGTACAGTAATGCTCTTCTTTGTCTGGTAATTCAGAGGCATGAGGAAGCCAAAATGGCCAGGTGGCATTCTTAATTTCTAGTTCAATGCACTCAGCATTGTGTCTCCAGGTGGGAGTGTTCCTCCCTTTGGGACTAATATCTCCAGATCCCCAGAGCATAGGGAAGCAGGGACAGGAAGCAAAAATTTTTGAGTGGGTTTCTAGGGGCAATAGTGATGGTACCACTCCTGTTTCCACCCCTTGGTTCCTGGATCCATGAATCCTAGCTTTTGGAGACACAGAACCATATATTGGACACTGGTTTAGAGCGAATACAGCCTCCTGGAGAACATTACCCCAACCCTTCAAGTTATTGCCACCTAGCTGGTGCTATAGTTATGTTTTCAATAGGCCATTCCATCATTTTATCAAGCCAGCTGCTTCAGGATGATGGGGAACATGGTAAGACCAGTGAATTCCATGAGTATAAGCCCATTGCCACACTTCATTTGCTGTGAAGTGAGTCCCTTGATCTGAAGCAATGCTGTATGGGATACCTGACGGTGGATAAGGCATTCTTTAAGTCCACAGATGGTAGTTTTGGTGGAAGTATTGTGTGCAGGGAAGGCAAGTCCATATCCAGAATAAGTATCTATTCCAGTAAGAACAAAACGCTGTCCTTTCCATGATGGAAGTGGTCCAACGTAATCAACCTGCCACCAGGTTGCTGGCTGATCACCCCGAGGAATGGTTCCATATCGCAGACTCGGTGTTGGTCTCTGTTGCTGGCAGATTGGGCACTCAGCAGTGGCGGTAGCCAAATCAGCCTTGGTAAGCGGGAGTCCATGTTGCTGAGCCCATTCATAACCTCCATCCTTGCCACCATGGCCACTTTATTCATAAGCCCATTGAGCAATGATAGGAGTAGCTGGGGAAAAAGGATGGCTGATTTCCACTGAATGTGGCATCCTATCCACCTGATTTTAAAGTCCTCCTCTGCTGAGGTCACCTTTTGGTGGACATTCACATGAGACACAAATACCTTTACTCCTTTGGCCCATTCAGAGAGATCTATCCATATAGCTCTTCTGCATATATCCTTATCACCAATCTTCCAATCAGGCTCCTTCTAAGTCCCAGACCATCCAGCCAAGCCATTAGCCACAGTCCATGAATCTCTATATAATCGCATATCTGGCCATTTCTTATTCCATGCAAAGTGAATAGCCATATGTATGATTCGAAGTTCGGCCCATTTGAAGGATTTCCCTTCACCACTGTCCTTTAAGGAAGTCCCAGAAAGGGGCTGCAGTGCCACTGCTGTCCACTTTTAAGTGGTGCATACATATTGAACAGAACCATCTATAAACCAGGCATGAGTTTTCTCCTCCTCAGTCAACTGATCATAAGGAACTACCCATGAGGCCATAGGTGCAGAGTGGGACAGGGAAGGTAAGGTGACTGGAGTGGAGACCATAGGCATTTGGGCCACTTCCTCATGTAACTTACTTGTGCCTTCAGGTCCTGCTTAAGCCCACTTTCTGATATACCACTTCCATTTAATGATGGAGTGCTGCTGTGTAGGTTCAACTTTATGACTCTGTGGGTCAGACAACACCCAGTTCATGATGGGCAGCTCAGGCCTCATGGTAACATGGTGGCCTATGGTTAGGCATTCAGTCTCTACTAAAGCCCAGTAATAAGCTAAAAGCTGCTTCTCGAAAGGA
>NW_006921647.1:5160723-5162744 GCF_000298275.1 Orycteropus afer afer | reverse complement strand
AGTTGTGGGGGAAGACATACAATAACTTATCCTTCACTTTAGTAGGAATATCTCGATATGCCCCATACCATTGCACCCCTAAAAATTTCACTGAAGTGGAAGGTGCCTGAATTTTTGTTGGGTTAATTTCTCAACCTCTAGCACACATGTGTCTCACCAATAAGTCTAGAGTCATAGATAATTCTTCCTTACTAGGTCCAATTAGCATAATTTCATCAATATAATGGGCCAGTGTGATATCTTGTGAAAGGGAAAGGTGATCAAGATCCCTACGGACTAAATTATGACATAGTGCCAGGGAGTTGATATACCCCTGAGGAAGCACTGTAAAAGTATACTATTGGCAGTGCCAGCTGAAGGCAAACTGCTTCTGATGGTCCTTTGAAATTAGTATTGAGAAAAAGGCATTGGCCAGATCAATAGCTGCATACCAAGTACCAGGAGATGTACTAATTTGCTCAAGCAATGAAACCACATCAGGAACAACAGCTGCAATTGGAGTCACCACCTGATTAAGTTTACCATAATCTACTGTCATTCTCCAAGATCCATCTGTTTTTTGCACAGGCCACATAGGTGAATTAAATCCGGATGTGGTGGGAATCACAACCACTGCATCCTTCAAGTTTTTGATGGTGGCAGTAATCTTGGCAACCCCTCCAGGGATGCGGTATTGCTTTTGATTTACTATTTTTGTAGGTAGAGACAGTTCTAATGGCTTCCACTTGACTTTTCCTACCATAATAACCCTTATTCCACATGTCAGGGACCCAATGTGGGAATTCTGCCAATTGCTTAGTATATCTATTCCAATTATGCATTCCAGAAGTGGGGAGATCACTACAGGATGGGTTTGGGGATGCACTGGACCCACTGTAAGATGCACCTCAGCTAAGACTCCATCAATAACTTAACCTCCATATGCCCCCACTCTGATTGGTGGGCCACAGTGACATTTTGGGTCTCCTGGAATTAGTGTCAGTTCAGAGCCAGTGTCCAGTAATCCCCAAAACGTCTGATTATTTTCTTTTCCCCAATGAACAGTCACTCTCGTAAAAGGCCTCAGATCCCTTTGGGGAAGGCTGGGAGAAAGATTAACATTATAGATTTTTGGCAATGTAGTGGGGTCCTTCCTCAAAGTGACCCATCCTCCCCTTCATTCAAGGGGTTGTGGGTCTATAAACTAACTCAAATCTGGGAATTGATTGAGAGGCCATGACTCTGTATTCTAGCAACTCAATCTAGGCTGCTGTTCATGTGACCTAGAATTCTTCTGTTTATATAAATCAAGTAAATATTTAGTAGGTTGGCCATGTATTTCACTACTAGAAATACCATGAGCAGGTAGCCAATGCCATAGTTCCACACGAGTCAGCCCATTCTGATTACTGTTAAGATTGCTGTCCATTGTGGTAGCCATGCCCACCTTGCATTTGTCAATTAACTGCTGCCACTTGGCTCCTACTACCACGAGGTCCAATCAGCCCCACAGTAGTTAAGTGTCTTAATTCAATTAAGGCAGTTCCCACTGTGAAATCAGGTTTACATAAAATAGCAATCACAGCAGTCTTCAAGGATGGTGGAGCCCCCTTCACAAATTTATTCCTCACTGTACTGTGAAAGGCGTGTCTTCTGGACTCTCCAATTCTGGCTCTTGGGGTCTAATCTGATAAATCCATTCTAACTGGCCAATTTCCCTAAGCTTCTGGATACCTTCTTCTCCATTATACCAAGACAGGTCTGGTACTGCAGCTTGACATAAGGTAGTCCACCGCATAATCCATGCTTCAGTAAGCCAACCAAATAAACTATTACATCCTTTCCTAACCTCTTGAGCTGAAATATTGAATGAAGAATCTGTACCTAGTGGGCCTAAAGCAATAAACTCAGACTGATCCAATTTTACATTCCTTGCACCATTATCACCCTCAGTAGCCATTCCCATACATATTCTACAGGTTTCTATCTGTACATGTTAGCAAAAGCAAGTAGGTCTTTTCAGGTGTAGCGTATCACCTCTT
>NW_006921647.1:5159196-5160423 GCF_000298275.1 Orycteropus afer afer | reverse complement strand
ATTCCAGGTTTCAGGATCCCATTTTTTCTCAATCACTTTAAATTTAGACACCATTCTGGGTTGGCAATTTAATTAGTGTTGTAATTCAGCCACCCTTACAATAAGACTCTGTGTTTGGTTTTCAGCAATATCAGCTCTGTTACTAGAAGAAATATGACTTTCTTTCAGAGCACAACTGGAAACACTGAGGTCTTTTATGCTGCACTTGATCCATGACTCAGCAGCCCTAAGCTCATCTCGCTCTTTCACCACTTTGTCTAGTGTAAGTAGGACCAACCAACCAGCTTCCTTATATTCCTGATGCTGACAAAATTGCAGAAAAGTATCAAATATGTGATTACCCAGAGCCTCACTTCTCACAAGTACTAGATCTACTTGTGGTGCTATTTTGCATATTAATGTTGCCACCTCATGCCATGGATTAGCAGGGACCTCTTTACTGACAGAGGGTCACTAGTGTCTTTAAGATTAATCAAACTGGAGAACCAATTTAGGAAGCCCATCCTTATGAGTTTGTCTCTCTAGAACTACTCATGGTACCAAATATGTTAGACAGGGTTCTCTAGAGAAACAAAACCAGTAAAGCTTATAGAGAAAGAGAAAGAGAAATTTATCTTAGGAAAATGGCTCACACACTTATAGAAGCTGGCAAATCCAAAGTTCTCAGATCAAACCTCAAGCTGGAGGCTTTTCCCAACTTACACAGCTGCAGGGGCTGAGGAGCTCAAGGTTGGCAGGCAGTATACTGGCTGTTGACTCCAATGAATGATGAAGCCAAGATCTCCAGGCTGAATGGTAGACTGTTCGCTCATGGACAGTTGTAGGCAGCACAACAGAATTCCGATCCACAGAAGAGTGTCTCTTTTCCCAAGATGTCCACACCCCTAGGGAAACTCTCTTTCAATGGATTGGCTGCTCAAAACATATTCATCTGATTCCATCATGGGAATAACCACATCACAACTGCTTAAACCACACACAATTGTAGTCCAGCCAAGTTGACACAGCTCCAATCAGCACAAATGGGATGACCTTAACAAACAGGATTATATTCTTACAATTTGGAGGCTTTAAGTCCAAGTTCAAGTGTCAGGCTCTAGGGGCTGGATGAAAGCCTCTCAATCTTGGGATCCAGCTCTGCCTCCTGCTCCTGGCCCACTGGAGCTAGAGGCATTTCTTCACTCAGACAGCTGCTGGCTGCTGAGGCTGAGAAGCCCAAGGTTGAAA
>NW_006921647.1:5154570-5158896 GCF_000298275.1 Orycteropus afer afer | reverse complement strand
GCCACTCAACCAGGCCCAGCCAAGTTGACACACAAACATAACTACCACAATGGGTAAGTATGTCATGTGATTAAAAAGAGCATCTACATTCCAGAAGGGAACCAATTGCTACATGTGGATGCCTGGAATGCCTCAAGGCCAAGTGGTCATGTACATGTTATTGAAAAGCTTATACTAGTTAATGCCTGGGAGACGAATATGTGCCATAGGAAAGGACAAGATGGGAAAAGGACTTAAATAGGGAGTAATACTTTGAGGGGTGTGTTTTCCATTTTTTGACTAATGGCTTCAGGAAAGAATCATGGTCAGAAATGAAACAAATTATAAAAGGGAAACTTTTAAAAAATGTACCACTTACTATATTAAGAAATTCTTCACATTGTAAAATATGTTTTAAATTTAGAAATTAATTTGTGTTGGTCTAGTCTTGCTGACAACTCAATTCTGATTATAGTTGACACATGTGACAAAATAGACTGCCTCATACGATTTTCTCTGCTGTAATCTTTACAGAAGCAGATCGCCAAATGTTTCTCCTATAGAGTCACTGGGTGAGTTCAAAGCACCAACTTTTCAGTTAAAAGCCAAAGGCTTAACAAGTGCATCACAAGGGTTCCACAGAGCAAGATCTACATCTGGACCTATAGATGATCATGGTGGCAGTGGTTATTATTTTTGGATAGGGAGATCTCTACTTACTTTTGTCTGGCTACACTTTTTTCATTTTGTTGTAACAAATGTTAGCCTCTAGGACAGTGGTTCTCAATCCTGGCTGTACCTTGTAATCACCTGGAAAGCATTTTTGAAAACACACCAACACCACCTCCAGAGATTCTGAGTGGTCTGCAATAGGACCCATGTACCAATATTTTTTAAAATCTCCACTAATTTGAAGACTAGGGTACAGTGGTGGAATTCTCACCTCCCATGTATAAGATCTAAGTTGGATTTCTGGCTAATGCATCCCATGTGCAACCGCTACCCACATGCCAGTAAGGCTTGTGTGCTGCTATGACGCTGAAGGAGTTTTGGCAAAGCTTTCAAACGAAGCTAGACTAGGAAGAAAGGCCTGGTGATCTACTTCTGAAAATCAACCAGTGGAAATCTTATGGATTGCGATGGTCTAATCTGCAACTGATCAAGGAGCTGACACAGGCCCAGGCAGCATTTTATTGTGCACAGGGACAGTGTAAGTATGTGAGATGGCAGGGTGGGGAGAAGGTGACACTGGGACTCCAGGACAGGGAACAGCAACACAACGTGCAGGCTGGGGTGAGGACCTGTGTACCAGGAATCTTTTTTCTCCATACCTCATCTACTTTACTCTAGCCTAAGAAGGAAGATTGCTTAGATTCCAGTAACATGATAAGGCCACATTTTCTAGAAATGGAAACAAGTGTGTTAAAATAAACCTATAGAGACAAATATTCTTCTCACTCTTGTTCCTTTGGTTAACCGGAAGGATTTTTATCCCATTGAGGTGTAAGTTCCCAGATTTACTGATGCAAGTCAAATGGGCCAAACTTTCCATTTTCTTTAGTTCCAATATAGTCATAGTAACCAGCCAGAGGGAAATAGAGGCCTCCAAGGGATCCACCCCAGCTCCTCATCATTCTTTGCTCCTTCCTTGAGATTAAGTCTCTCTCAGTGACCTTGGAAGGAAAAGAGATAGCTGGGTTAACAAAGAAGTCAGGTATTTGTGTTTCTTATTCAAATATCATCTATTATCAACCCAATTAAATGTTGACTTTTAGCAAATCTGTATAGCTTTTATACTAAAAATAATCTTAAGGTAAAAGACAATTTCTGCTCACTTAGGGAATGATTAATACCACTCATTTCAATTATAGAGCAAGTAATTCAGGTGAAATCTGCTTTTTACTGGCTGTTGTTGGTTCATAGTTCACTTGGCAGTTTTTCAGTTTGTTGTTGTTAGCTGCCATTGAGTCACTTCTAACTCATACAGACCCTATATGTACAACAGAATGAAAAACTACCCAATCCTGCCCCATCCTCACAATTGTTGCTATCTGTGAACCCATTGTTAAGGCCACTGAGGCAATCCATCCCATTGAAGGTCTTCCTCTCCTTCGCTGGCACATTACTTTCCTAAACATGACGTCTTTTCACAGATTGGTCCCTCCTGATAACATGTCCAAAATACATAAGCTGGCGACTTGCCATCCTTGCATTCTGGCTGTATTTCTTCCAAGACAGATTTTTTCCTTCTTCTGGTAGTCCATGGTATATTCAACATTCTTTGCCAATGCCATAATTCAAAGGCACCAATTATTTTTTCACTCCTCCTTATTCATTGTCCAGCTTCCACATGCATATAAGGTAACTGAAAATATCATGGCTTGGGTTAAGTGGACCTTACTCCTCAAAGTGACATCTTGGCTTTTCAGCACATTGAAGAGGTCTTTTGCAGCCGATTTGCCAAGAGCAATACATTATTTGATTCCCTGACTGCTGCTTCCATGGGTGTTGATTGTAGATCCAAGTAAAATGAAATCATTGACAACTTCAATATTTTTCTGCATTTATCATGATGCTTATTGTTCCAGTTGTGAATATTTTAGTTTTCTTTGTATTGGGGTGTGGTAATTATGTTTGTGTGTCAACTTGGCTGGGCCTGGTTGAGTGGCTGGGCAGCTGGTGGTAGTTATTCCCCATGATGAGACTGGCAATCAACTCCATGGTGGGATCTACCACAAGCAGCCTTTGGGATATGATCTGCTTCCTGTATATATGGAGAAGCCTTGAGAATGGTCTCTAGCCTTTGGCATGCTTGGACCCTGCATATAGCTGTTTCATTGCTCAACAGCCTGCTATGCTCTGCCAACCTTGCGACTTACAGTGGACTTAACTTAATAGCCTGCCATGTGGATTGGTAACATTAGGACTGTTCCTTTTTACTTGTCAACCTTAGGGCTTCCCAGCCTCAGCAGCCAACAGCTATCTGAGTGAAGAAATGCCTCTAGCTCCAATGGGCTGGGAACAGGAGGCAGACCTGAATCCCAAGGTTGAGGGGCTTTCACCCAGCCCCTAGAGCCTGGCACTTTGAACTCGGACTTAAAGCCTCCAAATTGTAAGAATAAACTCCTGTTTGTTAAGGCCATCCTGTTTGTGGTATTTCCTTGTCAGAGCAGCACTAGGTAACCAGAACATGAGGTGTAATCCATACTGAAGACTGTAGTCTTTGATCTTCATCAGTAAGTGCTTCAAGACCCTTTGTTTTCAACAAATTAAGTCATGTCATCTGTGTATCACAGGTTGCTGATGAGCCTTCCTCCATTCCTGATATTGCTTCCTTCTTCATTACAGTATAGCTTCCAGATTACTTGCTCAGCATACAGAGTGGATCAGTATGGTGAAAGGACACAACCATGATGCTCACCTTTCCTGATTTTAAACCACACAGTATCTCCTTGTTCTGTTTGAATGACTATCTCTTGGTCTAAGTACAGGTTCCACATAGGCACAAATAAGTGTTTTGGAATTCCCATTCTTCACGATGTCATCTATAATTTATTATGATCCACACAGTCAAATGTCTTTGCATAGTCAATTAAACACAAGGAAACACCTTTCTAGTATTCTCTGTTTTCAGCCAACATCCATCTCACATCAGCCATTGATATCCCTCATTGCACACCCTCTTCTGAATCTGGCTTGAATTTGTGGCAGTTGCCCATTGATGTACTTCCAATTCAATACAACAATTCCCTTCAGGAAAATCTTACTTGCATGCAATAATAATGATATTGTTCAATAATTCCCACATTCTGTTGGATCACTTATCTTTGGAATGGGCACAAATATGGATTTCTTCAGTTATGCAAATTTCTTGGCATAGACAGTGAGCACTTCCAGCATTGCAGGCATTTGTTGAAACATCTCAACTGTATTTTGTCAATTCCTGGAGCATTGTTTTTCACCAATGCCTTCAGTGCAGCTTGAACTTCTTCCTTCAATACCATAAGTTCTTGAATCTGTGTATTCCTTCCGTCTTTTGACACTTCCTGTGTCATTCAATATTTTGCTCATAGAATCTTTCAGTACTACAACTTGATGCTTGAAAAAATATTGAGTGTGTTCTTACCTTCTGGTTTTCTAGCTTCAGATCTTTGCACATTTCAATATACTTTTCTTTATGTTCTTGAGCTCTCCTTTGAAATCTTCTGTTTAGCTCTTTTTTTTTTTTTTTTTTTTTTCTTCCACTTTTTTCTTAGTTACTCTACATTCAAGAGCAAGTTTCAGAGTCTCTTCTGGTATGCCCTTTGGTCTTTTCTTTCTTTCCTGTCTTTTTAATGACCTTTGCTT
>NW_006921647.1:5139662-5149975 GCF_000298275.1 Orycteropus afer afer | reverse complement strand
GCCTCATATGCATGTGAAAGCTGGACAATGAATAAGGAAGACCAAAGATGCATTTGTAAAACTTGTCTAAGGTCAAAAGCCAGTCAGTGAGGTAACCAGAGCTATGTGTCTCTATTGTTTGTTGTTAGGTGCCACCGAGTCATCTCTGACTCATAGCAACCTTGTGTACAACAGAACAAAACACTGCCCGGTCCTGTGCCAGCCTCACAATCCCTGCTATACCTGAGCTCATCGTTGCAAACCCTGTGTCAATCCATCTCGTTAAGGGCCTTCCCCTTCTTCTTTGTCCCTCCATTTTACCAAGCATGATATTCCTCTCCAGGAACGGTCCTTTCTGACCAAAACAGCTCAGATAAAGTCTGATCCTTCTCACTTCTAAGAAGCATTCCAGCTGCACTTCTTCTGGGACAGATTAGTTAGTTCTTTTAGCAGTCCATGGTACTCTCAATTTTCTTTGCCAACACCACAACTCAAAACCATCAACTCTTCGTCGGTCTTCCTTATTCACTGTCCAGCTCTTGCATGCATATGAAGCAATTGAAAATAGCGCGGCTTGGGTTATGCACCTTAGTCTTCAAGGAGACATCTTTCCTCTTCAACATTTGAAAGAGGTCGTTTGCTGCAGATTTGCCCAGTGCAATACATCGTCTGATGTCTTGACTGATGATTCCATTGATGTTGATTGTGGAACCAAGTAATATGAAGTCTTTGACAACTTCAATCTTTTCTCCATTCATCATGATGCTCCTTATTGATCAGTTGTGAAGATTTTTGTTTTCTTTATAATGAGCTCTCATCCATACTGCAGACTGTAGTCTTCAAACTTCAACAGTAGGCACTTCAAGTCATCCTTACTTTCAGCAAGCAAAGTTGTGTCATCTGCATATCACAGGTTGTAAATGAGCCTTCCTCCAATCCTGATGCCATGTTCTTCTACGTATAGTCCAGTTTCTCAGATTATTTGCCAGCATACCGATTGAACAAGTATGGTCATAGGATATGACCCTGATGCACTTACTTCCTGATTTTAAACCATGCAATGTCCCCTTGTTCTGCTCTAATGACAATTACCTGGTTTATCCTCATGAGTACAATTAAGTGTTCTGCAATTCCCATTCTTTTCAATGTTATCCATAATTTGTGATGATCCACACAATCTAATGCTTTTGCATAGTCAATAAAACACAAGTAAACATTTTTCTGATATTCTTTGCTCTGAGCCAACATCCATCTGACATCAGCTGTGATATCACTAGTTCCATGCCCTCTTTTGAACCGAGTGTGCATTTCTGGAAGTTCTCTGTCAATATACTGCTGCAACCATTTTTTAAATTATCTTCAATAAGATTTTATTTGCATATGATATTGTTTGACAATTTCAACATTCTGTGGGGTCACTTTTCTTTGGAATGGATATAAATATCGACCTCTTCCAGTCAGTTGGCCAGGTAGCTGTCTTCCAAATCTCTTGGCATAGCCAGGTGAGTACCTCCAGCGAGGCATCCATATGTTGAAACATCTCAATGGGTATTCTGTCAATTCCTGGAGCCTTGTTTCTCACCACTTCCTTCAGTGCAGCTTCGACTTCTTCCTTTAATACCATTGGCTCTTGATCATGTACCACCTCCTGAAATGGATGGACATCAATCAATTCTTTTTTGGTGAAGTGACTCTGTGTATTCCTTCCATCTTCTTTTGATGTTTCCTGCATCATTCAATATATTGCCCATAGAATCTTTCAAATGGCAACTTGAGGCTTAAATTTTCTCCTCAGTTCTTTCAGCTTGAGAAATGCTGAGTGTATTCTTCCCTTTTGGTTTTCTAACTCCATGTCTTTGCATATTTCATTATAATAGTTGACTTTGTCTTCTCAAGCTGTTCTTAGAAATCTTTGGTTCATCTCTTTTATCCTGCCATTTCTTCCATTTGCTTTAGCCACTTTTTGTTCAAGAACAAGCTTCACAGTCTCTTCTAACATCCATTTTGGTCTTTTCTTCCTTTTCTGTTTTTTTAATGAGCTTTTGCTTTCTTCATATATGATGCTCTTGATGTCATCCCAGAATTCCTCTGGTTTTTGGTCATTGGTGTTCAATGCATCAAATCTATTCTTTAGATGGTCTGTAAATTTAGGAGGGATATTATCAAGGTCATATTTTGGCCCTCGTGGCCTTCTTTTAACTGTTTTCAACTTCAGCTTGAGCTTACATGTGAGCAGTTGATGATCTGTTTCATAGTCAGCTGCTGGCCTTGTTTTGGCTGGAGATATTGAGCTTGTCCATCACTTCTTGCCACAGATGTAGTCAATCAGATTCCTGTGTACTCTGTCTGGTGAAGTTCACATGTATAGCTGTCATTTGTGTTGTTGAAAAAATGTATTTGCGATGAAAACGTCATTGGTCTTGCAAAATTCTATCATGCAATCTCCAGCATCATTTCTATCACCAAGACCATGTTTTCCAACTGCTGGTGATTCTTCTTTGTTTCCAACTTTTGCATTCCAATCACTAGTGATTATTAACACATCTTGATTGCAGGCTCAGTCAATTTCAGACTACAGAAGTTGGTAAAAATCTGCAATTTCCTCATCTTTGGCTTTGGTGGTTGGTGCGTAAATTTGAATAATAGTAGTATTAATTGGTCTTCCTTGTAGGCGTGTGGATATTATCCTATCACTGACAACATTGTACTTCAGGATAAATCTTTATACATCTTTGTGATGATGAATGCCACACCATTCCTCTTCAATTTGTCATTCCTGGCATAGTAATTCATATGATTGTCTGATTCAAAATGGGTAAAACCAGTACACTGCAGCTTACTAATGTCTAGAATGTCAATCTTTATGTGTTCCATTTCTTTTTTGACAACTTCCAATTTTTCTAGATTCATACTTTGTACATTCCATGTTCCAATTATTAATGTATGTTTGCAGCTGTTTCTTCTCATCTTGAGATGTGCCACATCAACCAATGGAGGTCCCGAAAGCTTTACTCTATCCACATCATTAAGGTCACCTCTACTCTGAGGAGTCACCTCTTTACCGGGCATTTTTTGAGTCCCTTCCAAACTGAGGGGTTCATCTTCCAGGACTATACCAGACAATGTTTCAGGGCTATTCATAAAGTTTTCCAGTTATGTATCAGACAGTGTTTCACTGCTATTTATAAGCTTTTAACTGTCCAAATCTTTGAGAAGTAGATGGCCTCTTCTATTTCCCAAGTCTGTCTTAGTCTGGAACCTCTGATGAAACCTGTCCACCATGGGTAACCCTGCTGCATTTGAAAAACCAGTGGCATAACCTCCAGGCTCACAGCAACATGCAAGCCACCACAGTAAGACAAACTGAGAGACAGGTTTGTCTCTTAGTTGTTCCAATGGCTGTGCTCACTTCCTGGTTTCCCTCAGCCATCCAACACCTACCTGCTGTGCCCTGCTCACTTACCCAGCCTGCCCCCAGGCACTCCAAAGCACCCACCTTCCACAGCACCCAGGTCACTGCTTACTTGGCCTACCCCTGGGTGTTCCAAAAACACCCACGTTCCATCTTCTGTGGTGCCCAGCTCACTGCTTCTCTAGTAAACAAATATTAATCTTACTTAGTAATTGCAGTAGATGAAGCACTTTCTTTGTATACCATTTTCCTTAGTAATTAAATTATAGTATGGAAAATATCCCAAAGATTCCCCAACAGATCAAAATTCATAGAATATCAATGTGACCATTTGACTGTTTTCAGATAATAAAACTGAGAATCAAAGAGAAAAATGTGTCACAGATAATGAATGTCAGATAATTTGCAAATTTAAGTTTTCCCAACAACCCTGTGAGATAAATATTATCTCCTTTTTTAAGACTTGAGAAAAGTTGAATAAATTCATCCAAGGGCACAGAGTTATTGAGTGTAAGAGTTTGAAATCAAATCTGATTCTCTCATACTTATATATGAATTATTATCTGCTATGCTACTATCTCTACCAGATAATAATTGACAGAATAGGTATTAGAACACGGGGGAAAACATTTTAATACAAAATCAAGGTTATGTGTACATAAAAATAAAGCATTTATGAAACAACATTTCTTTTCTCTACATCCAGTCACACAGGTAATTTGATGGGCTCAATGGAAGATCACAGGGTCACCATACAAGGTTCCCAAAGGCAACTGCCATACAGTATATTCCTGGGATGGGGCAGATTAGAATATAGGGAAGAAACTCATTACTTAACAGCTTTGTAGGAGAAGATAAAAATTTCTCAGCAGTTGCTTCCTAAAACTAAGATCCAGTAATTTTCATCACCTACAAGATGCATCTCTCAAAAATAAAAATATAACTAACTTGATTTGAGCTAACTTGAAAATTTTAGATGAACTATTTCAGTTCCCAATTTCCCAACCTTATGGCTGAATCAAAATATCTCTACTTTTTTACTAGGTACAGAAAGGGAGGGAAAAAAAAAGTGACATTCATTTAGTTGCCAAAACAAAGGGACAAAAAAGAAATTGCTTCTCTCCTTATCTGCTACTGTTCTTAGCTGCCATTGAATCAGCTCTGATTCATGGTGAACTTATGTATGACAGAATGAAACAGTGCCTTATTCTGTGCCATCTTCATGATCATTGGTATATTTCAGCCCACTGTTGTGGCTGTTGTGTCAGTCCATCTCCCTGCAGGGTTCCATCATTTGTGCTGACCTTCTACCTTGCTAAACATATCCTTTCATAGTGATTTGTCTTTCCTGTAGATGTGTCCAAAACAAATAAGCCAAAGTCTTGTCTTCCATGCTTCTAAGGTATGCTCTGTTTGTATTTCATCTAAGACTGATTTGTCAATTTTTCTGGCAGTTCACAGTATATTCAATATTCACTCCCAATACTGCAGTTCAAATGCATCAATTCTTATTCTATCTTCTTTTTCCATTGTCCAGCATCCACATGCATATGAGATGACTGAAAAGACTACTATTGGCCCAAATAAAAGAGTTCCAAGACCTGAGATTTTCTTCTTAGTATGCACATGGCTGAAAATACATGGGAAGTTATTGTCATTCTCTCTTCTTGAGTCAGTGGCTGATATGCCCCATATTTCGTTATTCAACTGTACTTTGGGGAATGTTTTAGTGTTTAATGGGATCTCAAACAGAATCTCAGCAAGAAAGGCACCTCACCTCCAGACTTCTGCCAGTTTTCTTACAGTACTCCCTCCCACTCCCATTTCCCTTACCGCATTAATAACCACTATCCATCAGAGAGAGAGAGAGCTTTCTCCAAGGCAGGAAGTGTCTCTATACACTTGGGAAGAAAAGATTTGCCAATAGTGGAAATCAAAATATTTTTTTGTAGCCAGTAAAGAATTATCTTTCAACCATTGAATGTTTTAAACCAAAGCATGCTTCTTAATAAGCTCTGTGCTTCCCATTTTCAGTATGGGAGAGAAAATATAACATTTGTCTATGCTGGAAAATTTCCATACACCCACTGAAAATTGCTGCATCTTTTTCTTGCCAGATCCCATATTTTATTATTAAAATGAACATTTGCATCAATTTTTCTCCAACATTTGCAAAATGCATAGTGATCCTTTTTAGTTATTTTATTAACCAATTTATAATGCAATATGTAGCCTCAATGGCCCAATGTATTTTATATGTATAATATAACACTGAATAAGTGTCTATTAAATCTACTTACTGTCTTATTTATTTCCAAGTTCATGTACTGACAACCACCATATTAATTGCTTCTGATGTGACTCAAGAGTCATTGATGGTTCAGGGGTAGGATTATCACCTTCCATGCTAAAGACTTGGGTTCGATTCCCAGCCAGTATACCTCATGCACAGCCATCACCCATTGGTCAGTGGAGGCTTGTGTGTTTCTATGATACTGAACAGGTCTGCATGGCATTCTCAGACTAAGATATACAAGAAAGAAAGGCCTGATGATCTACTTCTGAAAATCAGCCAGTGAAAACCCTATGGATCATGACAGTCTGATATGCAATGGATCATGGGGACGGTGCAGTATCTGGCAGCATTTCATTCCATTGTGTATGAGATTGCCATGAGTTGGAGGCTGACTCATGGGCAAATAACAGCATGATGTGTCTACTGACATAAGCAATTGATGCTTTATGTTATCACCAAGTGGAGAGAGAAAAAGTGAGGGTTTACGGTGTCACAAAGAGAAGTCTAAACAGGATAAAGCTATGTAAATTATGGCTCTTTAATTTGTTTCTGAGTTATGTGGCATAGGTAAAGCATGCTAAAGTGAGATGGTTACTGTTCACAAAAGTTAATAACTGAAAGTAAGTGAGAGTTGAGATCTTAAAAGTTTGCAAACTGCAATCCAAGTCACAATAATTGGTCTCTATTTGCCTGGAGCAAAAAAGGAAGAAGGAGAGCCAGGAATAGGAAGAGGATATGGAATATATAGCTAATTGCCTCTATGAACAACTGCCTCCTTTGCCGTGAGACTAGAAGAACTGGATCATGTCCAGCTACCATTGCTGAGCACTTTGATCAAAGACTCTGCACAAGAATCCTGACCAAAAGGAGGAAAATTCAGAACAGAATTTCAAATTATTCTGGACTCCAGACTTTCTGGAGCCAAGGGAACTGGATGAATCACTAAAACTATTGTCCTGAGATAATCTTTAAACCTTAAGCCAAAAATATCCTCTAAAGTCTTCTTAAAACCAAACAATAGTTTAACTAGGAAAAAAATGCGTTTCTTGAGCATTATGTTCTTTTACGAACTAAGTATTTGGGATCAAAGTGAAAACAGGAACTAGAAAGATTAGATAGGAAACTTAGGGGGCAGTGAGTTTATGTTAATAGGGTAGGAATAAATGAGAAATGAAGGTGAGAATGGTTGCACAACTTGAAGACTGTAATCAGTGTTATTCAATTGTTCATGTAGAACAGTTCAGTTGGTGTTTGTTTTGCTGTGCACATTCTCAAAACTATTACTTTTTAATTTGGAAAAAAATGTGAGACTTGGAGTCACAAGAGGATTTTATTATAAAATATACTCAGAGAATGTGGAAATGGGTAAGAAGTGTGTAAGAGATGTCATTTGTTGTTAATATGTTGCCACGTGGAAAAAAGAAGAAGAACATAATAATTTTCAAATCACATTAAGATGACAGAGATTTCTCAGTTTGTTTGAGTGTGAATATGCCTTTTTGTATTCTTCATTTTTTTAACTGTATAATCAGAATTTTTTTTTTTCATTACAAACATCCTCTACAAAGTTAAAAGACTTTTATTACTTTCAAAATCCAATCCTCAGAATCACCCCCAGGCAAACTGAATTATATCAGGGAAAGAGCTAGTGCAAGCACATTAGATTGTGTAAGTCCTTTATAACTGATAAGTAGCCAAAGTCAACAACTTTCACTAAATTTTCCATTTTCTTTTTTTATTGTTTATTTATTTATTATTGTGCTTTGGGTGCAAATTTACAAAGCAAATTTGTTTTACATTTGACAGTCCATGCACATCTGATTTCATGCCCCGATTACCATCCTTAACCATAAAAACTCTCCTCCCCTCCCCTCTCTGTGACTACCCGCTCCCTGTGCACTTCTTAACTATGCATTCCTGTTTGTCCAGCTTTCCCTCTGTGTGAATGCTACCCCTCTAATGTCTCATGGTTGATTGATTTAAGTGGTGCATCTCCCTAGAGTATGTGGGTACGTTGCCCTGGGGTAGATGTTCTGCATGTAGGTCTTTCTACTGTTGGGCTGAGAGCCAATCCATAGAAGTGAGTCCATGTCTAGGCCCAAAGGGCTATAATCTCAGGGGTTCCACCAGTCTCTATCTGATGAGTAATTCTGGTCATTTTTGTGTTTTTGAATTTTGTTCCACATTTTTCCTCCCACTCTATCCAGGGTCTCCAGTTTTAATCCCTTTCCAAGTGTTTGGCATTGGTAGCTGGGCACTATCTAGCTCTTCTGGTCTCAGGGTCATGAAGACTGAGGTCCTCATGGTCCATCTTGTCCTTGGACTAATTATTTCCAGGTGCCAAGGAAGGTTGGCCAATCTACTTCCATAGTGATACTGCCTCAGAAACCCAAGGAGGGGTTGCTATGAGTCGGATCCGACTCCACGGCAGTGGTTGCATTGTGTTGCGTTGACTATCTTCACTCTTCTTTGCTTCAATTGAGAGGAGAACAATAGTTGCACCTTAGATGGACGCTCGAAAACTTTTAAGACCACAGTTGCTACTTACCAAAGTAAGTTGTTGTTGTTATTGTTATTGTTGTTATGTGCCATCAAGTCATCTCTAACTCATAGCAACCTTATGTACAACAGAACAAAGCACTGCCCAGTCCTGTGCCAGCCTCACAACCCCTACTTTACCTGAGTGGGTTGTAAAACAAGATTTTTATGTACTATGTTGTGCCAATTGAGCACAATATCCCCCAAGACTATGGTCCCAAGTCCGTGGACCAAGTGATTCTCTCAAGGTGCTTTGTTTTTGTCTCTGAGAAGGTACTACATCTCTGTCTTCTGTTGCTTCTGTAATGTATGTGGCTAAGTTTGTAGCACATATGCATATGTAAGATTATGTTCAGCCAAATCTATCCTTGGTCTAGGGTATATTCCTGTTTCCCTACCTCCACCTGATCTTCTCATCTGTTTATTCATTTATCCATAGCCTGATGTTTGATGTTAGTGGTAATGCAGTATTGTGTATGTATTTACGTCTGTTGTCTATATCCTATGTGCATGTTTCAATGACCTTCCTTTCCCCAATGTCATCATGCTGGTCACAGACTCTTTCCATACCATCCCTTCCCTCACCCAAATCAACATGTGACCCCCAATTAGTCCAAAATTTTCCCTCCTCTTCCCCCATCCCTGGTAACCAACAAAGTAGATTTCTTTCCCTGAGTAAACCTTTCCTCGACTTTGTGCAATAATGGTCTCATATAATATTTGTCCTGTGATTGACTTATTTCACTCAGCATAATATCCTCCAAATTCATGCATGTTGTGAGATGATTTGTGTATTCTTCATTATTCTTTAATGTAGCATAGTATTCATTGTGTGAATGTACCATAGTTTGATAATCCATTGGTCTTTTGATGGGCATTTAGGTTGTTTCCGTCTCTTTGCTATAGTGAACTGTGCTGAGATGAACATGGGTGTGCGTATGTCTGTTCATGTCCTGTCTCTCACCTCTTTAGGATATATTCTTAGTAATGGAATTGCTGGATCAAATGGTATTTCTATTTTCAGTTTTTAAGGAAATGCCATACCATTTTCCATAATGGTTGTACCATTTTACAGTCCCACCAGCAGTGCATGAGAGTTCCAACCTATCCACAATCTTCACAGTATTTGTTATTTTCTGTCTTGTTGAACTTTGCT
Organism: Orycteropus afer afer; assembly: GCF_000298275.1. Taxonomy (NCBI): domain Eukaryota; kingdom Metazoa; phylum Chordata; class Mammalia; order Tubulidentata; family Orycteropodidae; genus Orycteropus; species Orycteropus afer. The sequence continues at coordinate 5,140,594 of NW_006921647.1, read as the reverse complement.
ATTATTGTTGGGGTGAGATGATATCTCATTGTTGTTTTGATTTGCATCTCTCTAATGGATAATGATCTGAGCATTTCCTCATGTGTTTTTTGGCCACCAGTATATCTTCTTTAGTGTAGTGTCTCATGTCCTTTGCCCATTTTTGAATTGCATTGTTTATTCTTAATTTCTTAACCTAAATTGAATGTTACATTCTTCCTTCTTAATAGTTGCTTCTTGGGAAAATTAATGCTAACTAATTTTTAAATTCATGCACTTGATATATTGAACAATACATATTGAAAGAACTGCAGAAAATCAAGACCAGCATTATTCCTGCTCACTCTTCCTTTCCTTCTTTTTCTTATCTCTTCCCTGATGTGGTCATTTCTCCTGTTCTTTCAATTGCCATGTTCTAGTCAATCAGGAAGAGATCGTGTATTTTATTATTCAATTCATTGGCATACCTTAATCTTCTTTCTGAAAATTAAATAAGTCAATAAAGGAAAAATAAAATCACAACCCAAAGAAAGACAGATACCCAAGCAAATAAAATAAATGAGGAAAACCATAGACTAAGTTTTAGGAAATGTCTTTTGTTACCTAATTATGAGATGAAAATTATGCCACCCTTATGTGTCTTATTTGTCCATTTATCAAATAATGTGTGGTGTTTGTGTGTGTTTATGCTTAAAAATAAAAAAGTCATAATAAACAGAATCATGAACCTAGTATTTGCCATTTATAATGTAAATAACAGTGCTCAATTCTCAAGTGTTGTCATTTTCCCCATTAAATACACAAGCAGACAGAGGTTACAGAGATTATGATTCTGCTGGGACATGTTGTTGTTGTTGTTATGTGCCGTCAAGTCGGCCCCGACTCATAGCGACCCCTCCTTGGGTTTCCCAGGCAGTATCACTACGGAAGTAGGATTGCCCAACCTTCCTTCC
>NW_006921647.1:5133914-5139562 GCF_000298275.1 Orycteropus afer afer | reverse complement strand
AAAAAAAAAAAAAAAACAGAAAACCTTAGTTGTAATGGAGATGCTATACAAAAGCAAAGCAGCCCACTGTGGGAATGAAGAGAAGTTTAAGTGCTAATGGGTGGAATCTGTGCTAATGAGCCAAGGAGCATAAAGGATGAGATTAAAAGGGGGTAGAAAGATGTACTTTAGTCAAAAGGTGTCAAAATACACACTGAGAGCCCTCTCTCAGAGTTTTCTCTGGTTAATAATGGTAAAGGGCCATTCCTGATTCATTTCCCAGCCAATGTAGCTCTTGCACATTTCACAGTAAGTGGAAACTAGTGTTTTGCTATGATGCTGAACTGGTTTCACCAGAGCTTCCAGAAGGAGTAGGAAGAAAGGATTAGTGAACTACTTCCAAACCTCAGCTAATAAAAACCTTATCGATCAAAATGGTCCAAACTGCAGCTGTCCGTAGAGATGGTGTAGAGTCAGGAAGTATTTCATTCTAGTGTGCATGAAGTCATCATGAATCAAAGACTGACTTGATAGCAACTAACAACAAATGGTAGTATTACATACAAGAAAAACACAGGCTCTGAGCTGGCAAATAATTGTCCTAACAGTAATTTTTCTATAGAAGACAGAGACTGTCAATGAAACACTAATCCAAACACTAAGCCAATTACTCTTCTTTTGATCCTAAAGGCCCAACATTCCACTGCAAAATCTAAATAGTTGTCTGAGATTTTTTGGTTTACATTGAGTTTTGAGCCACCAAAAATTGTTTAAAATAAGGGGGCCACCAGGCTGGAGTTAGAAGTTTATCTATATTCAAAATATCTAATATGTATGACTTTCATATATCTGGAAAGGAGTCATATATATGGAGTTTCTGTGACTACTTTCTGACACATGTTCATCCACATAATTCCTATAAAATCCTTTGGATTTTTTTTTTATGTTCACTAGTAATAATATTATAATGAAATGTGCAAAGTCCTGGCGTTAGAAAATCAAAAGAGAAGAATACACTAGGCAATTCTCAAGCTGAAAAACTGAAGAAAGACTTCAAACCTCAAGTTGTAATATTGTAAGATTGTATGGGTTAAATAGTGAATGATGCAAGAAACATCAAAAGAAGATGGAAGGAATGCACAGAGTCACTGTACCAAAGAGTATTGATTGATGTTCACCCATTTCAGGAGGTGGCACATGATCAAGAGCCACTGATACTGATGGAAGTAGTCGAAGCTGAACTTAAGGAAATCGTGCAAACCAAGGCTCCAGGAATTGATGGGATACCCATTGAGATGTTTCAACAAATGGATGCCATGCTGGAGGCACTCACTCAGCTATGCTAAGAATTTGGAAGACAGCTACGTGGCCAGCTGACTGGAAGAGATCCATATTTGTACCTATTCCAAAGAAAGGTGATCCCACAGAATGTGGAAATTATCTAACAACATCATTAACATTACATGAAAGTAAAATCTCTTGCTGAAGATAATTCAAAAATGGTTGCAGAAGTATATTGACAGAGAACTTCCAGAAATGCAAGCTCAATTTAGAAGGGGATGTGGAATGAGGGATATCATAGCTGATATCAGATGAATCTTGGCTGAAAGAAAAGAATACCAGAAAGATGTTTACTTGTGTTTCATTGAATATGAAAAAGCATTTGATTATGTGGATCATAGCAAATCATGGATAACATTGAGAAGAATGGGAATTCTTCAAGGATGTGGAGAGATTGGGATTCTCATACACTGCTGGTGGGACTGTAAAATGATACAACCACTGTGGAAAGTCATATGGCAATTCCTTAAAAAGTTGGAATTAGAAATACCATTTGAGCCAGCAATTCCATTACTAGGTATATATTCTAAAGAAGTGAGAGCCAGGACAAGAACAGATACATACACACACATGTTCATCACAGCACTATTTACAATAGCCAAAAGATGCAAACTACCTAGGTGCCCATCAACAGAAGGATGGATGAGCAAACTATGGCACATACACACAATGGAATACTATGCAACCCTAAAGAATAATGTAGAATCTGAAAAACACCACATAACATGGATGAACTTTGAGGACATTATGCTGAGTGAAATACATCAAAAAAAGATTTATATATGGAAGGAAATTTTCTTTGTTGGTTACCAGGGGTGGGAGGTCAGGGAAGGAAAGGAACACTGGTAGGGAGGTAGAGACAAGTATTGATTTGGGTGAAGGGAAGGGCAATGTACCAAATGTAAGTGATCAACATGATGGCATTGAGGAAGAGGAAGACATAGAGAGGTGCATGGGAGGTACAGACAACAAAGATGAACTCTTTTGCACACACAGTGCTTCATTGTCAGATGGCAAACTTTGATCTATGGGTGGATAGATGGGTGGATGGGCTGAACAATCACATATGTCTATGCAGGGGGGAGTGTGTCCATGAACATGTAAAGGGTTGGCAGACAATGCTTCTAAAAGTGTATGTGTATGTTCTGTAAGAATTCCAAGATATATACTAGAGCTGACAAGGGACAAGGTTGTAGTCACTTCTTGGCCATGGCCAGCTATCCAGAGGGAGCAAATAGTTAGACCAGTGGGCTTGGGACCATGGCCGCAGGGAACATCAAGCTCAACTGCCATAACATACTACACAAAAACATTGTTCCACCTCCTACTTTGGCAAGAGGTGACTGGGATCTTAAAAGTTCACAAGCAACCATCTAGATGCAACAGTGGGTCTCTCCTTGTCCAGAGCAAAGAAGAATGAAGAAAACCAAAGACACCTGGAAACAATGATTCCAAGGGATTGGTACACCATGCAAGCCTCAGCCTATATGATTATGAGACCAGAAGAACTAGATGGTGCCAGGCTACCACTGTCAACCACTCAGAGAGAGATCTATGGAGGAGATCCTGGATAGAGTAGGAGAACAATATGGAACAAAATTCAAAATCATAAAGAGAAAAAGGAGGGACCATATTTGCTGGTCTGATAGAGCCTGGTGGAACCCCTGAGACTATGGCCTCTAGCTTCCCTTCAGGACTGGAATTGAACCCACTTCTGTGGCTCCCAGCCAAACAACAGATAGACATATGAGCTGAACATTTACATCAGGTAGATACACTCCTTGGAGAGATCAATCATGGGAGAATAGAAGGACTGTGTGTGCACAGGGAGACAGCCTGGGGGTAGGAGTGCATGGGAGAGAAGGACACAGGGAAGAGGTAACTATAGGGAGGAAATAGGAAGAAAACTGTTGCATTATGGGAAATTGCAGTCAATGTCATGAGACAAAGTGCATGTGAACTGCTGCATGGAAAATGAATTTGCTCTGTAAACTTTCACCCAAATCACAATAAATTTTTTTTAAAAGATCAAGAAGGGAGTGTATCAGGGTTGTATCCTTTCACCATACTTATTCAATCTGTATGCTGAGCAAACAGTCTGAGAAGCTGGACTATATGAAGAAGAACATGGCATCAGGATTCGAGGAAGAAGACTCATTAACAACCTGTGGTATGCAGGCGACACAACCTTGCTTGCTGAAAGTGAAAATGACTTGAGGCACTTATTGACAAAGACTAAACACTACAGTCTGCACTATGGGCTACACCTGAATATAAGAAAATGAAAATCCTCACAACTGGACCAATAAACATCATCGCGATAAATGGAGAAAGGATTGAACTTGTCAAAGACTTCATATTACTTGGTTCCACAATCAACACCAATGGAAGTAGCAGTCAAGAAATCAGATTACGTATTATCCTGGAAAGTCTGCTGCAAAAGACCTCTTTAAAGTGCTGAAGAGCAAAGATATCTCTTCAAAGACTAAAGTGCACCTAACTGGAGCTCTGGTAGCATAGTGCCTAAGGCACTTGACTGCTAACCAGAAGGCTGGTGGTTCAAACCCACCAGCCACTCCTCAGAAGGAAGGTTGGATAATATACTTCCATAGTGATACTGCCTCAGAAACCCAAGGAGGGGTCACTATGAGTTGGGTCCGACTCCATGGCACAAAACAACAACAACAACTGAAGCCTTGGTGTTTTCAATCGCCTCATATGCATGTGAAAGCTGGACAATGAATAAGGAAGACCAAAGATGCATTTGTAAAACTTGTCTAAGGTCAAAAGCCAGTCAGTGAGGTAACCAGAGCTATGTGTCTCTATTGTTTGTTGTTAGGTGCCACCGAGTCATCTCTGACTCATAGCAACCTTGTGTACAACAGAACAAAACACTGCCCGGTCCTGTGCCAGCCTCACAATCCCTGCTATACCTGAGCTCATCGTTGCAAACCCTGTGTCAATCCATCTCGTTAAGGGCCTTCCCCTTCTTCTTTGTCCCTCCATTTTACCAAGCATGATATTCCTCTCCAGGAACGGTCCTTTCTGACCAAAACAGCTCAGATAAAGTCTGATCCTTCTCACTTCTAAGAAGCATTCCAGCTGCACTTCTTCTGGGACAGATTAGTTAGTTCTTTTAGCAGTCCATGGTACTCTCAATTTTCTTTGCCAACACCACAACTCAAAACCATCAACTCTTCGTCGGTCTTCCTTATTCACTGTCCAGCTCTTGCATGCATATGAAGCAATTGAAAATAGCGCGGCTTGGGTTATGCACCTTAGTCTTCAAGGAGACATCTTTCCTCTTCAACATTTGAAAGAGGTCGTTTGCTGCAGATTTGCCCAGTGCAATACATCGTCTGATGTCTTGACTGATGATTCCATTGATGTTGATTGTGGAACCAAGTAATATGAAGTCTTTGACAACTTCAATCTTTTCTCCATTCATCATGATGCTCCTTATTGATCAGTTGTGAAGATTTTTGTTTTCTTTATAATGAGCTCTCATCCATACTGCAGACTGTAGTCTTCAAACTTCAACAGTAGGCACTTCAAGTCATCCTTACTTTCAGCAAGCAAAGTTGTGTCATCTGCATATCACAGGTTGTAAATGAGCCTTCCTCCAATCCTGATGCCATGTTCTTCTACGTATAGTCCAGTTTCTCAGATTATTTGCCAGCATACCGATTGAACAAGTATGGTCATAGGATATGACCCTGATGCACTTACTTCCTGATTTTAAACCATGCAATGTCCCCTTGTTCTGCTCTAATGACAATTACCTGGTTTATCCTCATGAGTACAATTAAGTGTTCTGCAATTCCCATTCTTTTCAATGTTATCCATAATTTGTGATGATCCACACAATCTAATGCTTTTGCATAGTCAATAAAACACAAGTAAACATTTTTCTGATATTCTTTGCTCTGAGCCAACATCCATCTGACATCAGCTGTGATATCACTAGTTCCATGCCCTCTTTTGAACCGAGTGTGCATTTCTGGAAGTTCTCTGTCAATATACTGCTGCAACCATTTTTTAAATTATCTTCAATAAGATTTTATTTGCATATGATATTGTTTGACAATTTCAACATTCTGTGGGGTCACTTTTCTTTGGAATGGATATAAATATCGACCTCTTCCAGTCAGTTGGCCAGGTAGCTGTCTTCCAAATCTCTTGGCATAGCCAGGTGAGTACCTCCAGCGAGGCATCCATATGTTGAAACATCTCAATGGGTATTCTGTCAATTCCTGGAGCCTTGTTTCTCACCACTTCCTTCAGTGCAGCTTCGACTTCTTCCTTTAATACCATTGGCTCTTGATCAT
>NW_006921647.1:5112534-5132522 GCF_000298275.1 Orycteropus afer afer | reverse complement strand
GGGTTTGAACCGCCAGCCGTCTGGTTAGCAGGCAAGTGTCTTAGCCACTATGCTACCAGAGCTCCATTAGGAATTGCTGGCCATTGCTGGAACTCACATCTTCTGAGTTATTCCTGGGTTCTCTTTAGTCTACCACACTACTTCCACTACTTCTAAGGAGTGCTGACTAATAACAAACCTCTCATATTCCTGAGGGATCAAAAATCTACTTTTTAACACACTAGGTTGTGGAAAATGCATGAAAGAATGGTTTTAGCATATGAAGAGAGAAAGTAGGTTTGATTAAGCTTATCTGCCCGACAAAAGATAGAGCAAAATAGTAACTGCAAATAAAGAATCTTAAGGTGACCTTAGAAATCATCTGCCCTATTTCTCTTTCTACAGAAACAAATTGGAAGATTTTAAAGGATTTTCCCAACTATAGTCAATTTCTCTTTTGTCATTGATTTTCCTCCATTTTACTCCTACAATTCATAACTAAATTCATACCTACAAATACTGCCTTTATTTTCTTCCTAGTATATCCCTCTATGTCAAGCTAATATGCTGCCTATGAAGGAAGCCATATATATTGACAAGATATATTTTATGGAGGGACTTGAGTTCCCACTTTAAGGTTTGTAGACTAATTGTAGGCCAAGTAGTTATTCCAATATGGCACTGCTCCATACTTCCCCTTATAAGATGATCACTGAACACTGGGTGCTATAGTGAAGCACAGTCAAGAAACTAGATGGTACCTACCTATCAAAAACTAATAGTGTCTGGTGTCTTAAAACTTGTTCTAAAACAAGCAGCTGTCTAATGAAATCATTAGTCAGTCTTTGCAGAAGAAAGCATCTCAAACTAAATGTGATCAAAAGGATTTTAAATAAAATCCATTATCAGAAAAGGGATAGAGCTTAAATTCTAAAGCATTTGGGTTGTGGAAGGCTGCAGTCTACAGTGGGAACTGTAATTCCATCCTGAGTCTTGCCATACATTCAGATACCATTTGAGTTCTTTCTGATCATTAAACCAGCAATGTGGCTATGTGTGAACAAGTCTGGGACAAACCTAGGGTGGGAGAGTTTGCCCTCAGGAACAGTGTGGTTGAAAGTAGACTATTGCTCACACAAAGAACTAGGGAATTTGCCTGGGGTGTCCTTATCTAATTTAAATTAAGGTTGGGGTTCTGATATTGTCTTGTAGCCACTTTGTGCCTATGACTCTGGCTGCATGATCATGAGTCATACCCATACCACCACCTAGCCAGGTGGTCAAGCCCCAGAACCAATCCTGTAACCTTTTTTAATCTTCAATTATGTATGCATCCCAGTCATGGTCCTTTCCTTGCTTCTATTGTCCCACCTGAACAGTAATGAATCAATCTGCCACCAATCATGATTTTGTGATCATTTCCTTTGTTTTCAATCATATATAATTAGCCCCATTGCCATGAGTCAGCAGACTCCATTCAGCTTTCTGTACTGTGTACATGCTGATAGTTTCCCTCATCCTGGATGATTGTCTTTGTTTTGTCTTTGTCCTGTCTAAGGCTTAATAAAAAGGCCTCTATTGAAATAACAAACCCTCTGTTCCCAGTAGCTTAACTTATATCTTCACTATTCTATTATAGTGTTCTCTACTTCACCAAACCCATTCTCTAGAATTATAAGAATTAATGAGACACTGGTTCCCTCAAAAACCATTCCCTGAATCCCAGACTAGTAGAACAAAAATAGCACTTGTGGTCTACCCATCCCTGAAGGGTGAAATAACTCAAAGACCCTTACTGTAGATGGTGGAAATTCCATGTACTCCACACCTTCCCTCACACCCAGGACTTCTGCAAAGTCTGGCAGAGTTCATGTTCTAAGGAGCTTGCTGCCACTAAATTAGCTCAGTTTAGGGATGGTTGCCCTGAACTTGAGTCACTCAGCACTATGTCAAGTCAGACATGAGATTCAGATTTCTTCCTCAGTTTCCACTAAACACAGCCCCACTCAAGATGTTTGTGTGATGATATATGTTAATTGACAGTTTGGAAAGATAGATTTACTTGGCAGCTTTTGCAAAACCATCTGTTGAATGGACCGGAAACAAATCCCAGCACTGCTGGAAGCCAGGCTCCAGCCCCAAACCACATGCCCATCCCTCTCATTTTTTCTCTTTCACTTCTCCCAGCCAATCTCCCATGTGTCATCTGTTCAGTTCTCCTATTGAGAAGTTTAACTATCTCCTTTGGCTCCTTGGCTTCATGTCTCTGCCCACACCATTGTTCACCTTCCACTTAAAGTGGCTTAAATAAGGTGTTCCCTTAAAGACCATTTTCTAAGGAGAATTCTGGTCCATGCTCTAAAGAAGTAAATATTTCACCTCATTCCACCAGGTTAGGGCTCTGAGTTAACAGTGACTCTACTGGGCAGAGCTGTTAGCTCCTGTCCTCTATCTCTGATCTCTGTCTCTGATTCCATCTCCACTCATATAATGAAGACTATCACTGTTTAAGATTCCAAAAGCCATCTTAGCAATGTATTAAAAACCATTCTCTGGGGCCCCTGCCAGACAGTTTTCTATTGTGCCAAGAAAGAGCAACCCTATATTGACAAACTCTCCCTTATCTAACATTCTCCTCTGCCTCCTTTGATTCACTCTCAGAAACACTCTCTGGTTCCTCCTGGTATTATTGGAAGGACCTATAGCTATTTTTTTAAGGAGCTCTGGTGGTGCTGTGGTTAAAGCATTGGGCTGCTAACCAAAAGGTTGGCTGTATGAACCCACTAGCCACCCCATGTGAGAAAGATAAGGCAGTCAGCTTCCATAAAGATTTATAGGCCTTGAGCAGTTCTACCCTGTCCTACAGGGTCACTATGACTCAGAATCAACTCAGTGGCAGTGGGTTTGGATGTTTTGGCATATAATTCCTTTCCTCCCTTGCAGGCTCTGCATTGCTACTGTTGTGTCACACTGAGATTTAACCATAGTTATGATCTGTTGACCAGAAGGGAGAAGGGGGTAGACCTTGAGGAGGAAAGGCCTTGTCTTCCAAGGAACTTGCCTCATTTGAGGCTTTTCCACAGCTTCGAACAAGGGAGGGATGAAGGAATCCTCCTTCTTCTGACAAAAGTGAGTGGTCAACAGGATTCAGGGGAATCTACTCAGATACTCCATTTCAAGTTTCAGAAACGTGTCTTTCCCTATCCTTGTAGAAAACCTGCCTCAGCTGAGAATTTAGCCATTTTTGAAGGCCCATCACTCTTACCATGAAGTCCTGTACCTGATCTTTGCTTTGTCTGCCCTGTGGATGAAAGTGGTTGAAGCTGTGGCAGGTGGAGGGTCTCTTTAAATGCTGTTAAGGAGACCTAGTGATTCTTTCATACTTCATTTTAAATTTTGATTAACCAAAATGCCCCTGACATTTTCTTTCTTCGGTATAACAATAGCACCCAGCAACATGTACCCAATTCGACTGTGCTTGTATATTCTATTTCCCTCTATACCTTTCAAATGCTAGAGCTTCACCCAGCAGTGCATCTCTTCCACCTGTGCAACAAAATAAAAGTCACTACTGTCGAGTCTGATCCAACTCATAGTAACCCCTCCTTGGGTTTCCAAGGCAGTATCACTACAAAAGTAGATTGCCGAACCTTCCTTCTAATTCACCACATGAGTGTTATAACAATCATACCACTACAGCTTGTCAGGGGTCATCAATAGCTTCCTGACCAACAGAGATGCCTCCTCCTTGCCAACAGATTCATTGCCACTACTCAATCATCTCCAGGTACTCCCTGCCTTAGGATGGCTTTCGTGGAAGCAGAACTAGAAACAAAATTTAGATGCATGTGACTTATTAAGAGAGTGATCTTCAGGAAAAATCTGGAAAGGGTAGGAAAGAAACAGGATAAGGAAAGGGGAAGACCTAATGACTGGTCAATTCTCTCTTCCTGCAAATCTACAACATTGTTGTAGCACTCAAAAGCACAAATTCATGCACACATGTACATACACACACACACACACACAAACACACACATGAAAGTACTTTTAAAACTAAAGTATCATTGTATCTAGCATTTTGTTTGTCTCTATAACATTTCATTATTAACAGGCAAATCCACCCCTTTTTCTAAGAATTCAAAAAACAGTAGCAGATTCATTTTATATAAAGTGCTCATTAAGAATTAAAGCTTCCAAAGTTTAATTAGTCTTCATTTTTCCATTGATATGCTGCTATCTTATATGAATAAAGCTAAGAAAGAGAAGTATATGATAGTTTCTGGTATACAATACTGAAAAAGGCTGAATCTGTAACTGAAGAAATAAATAATGTTTTATATTTTAATTTCAGATCAAAGAAATTTTAACCATTTTCTTTGAGTAAATTCATAGACCAGCTACAACTCATTAACTGTGAAAAATCCTGTCTGAAATATTATTGGAACAATGTCTTACATATTTTTTTAGAGATAATTAAAAAGTGTTTTTAGTTTATCTTCTGTGTATTTAATAGGGCAAACATGGCATAGAAAATACAGATCACTACATCATAATATCTACAAAAATGAATATCTATTGTTAAGGATTGATAAGTTTGTGCCTAAATACTCAGTCCCATATCTCAAAAAGTGTTATTGTTCTAAATTACAATCTAAAAAATGATATTGACTTTTCTTACATTTTCTTTTGACTTGTTATTAAGTGGTAAATCATTTCTTGAACTATGGTTTATTTTACTCTTAGTCTTCCTGTTTGCTTGGTACCAATAATAATGGCAGAGGCTCCACAAATATTTTTAAATAATATTTGCAGAATGACATTAACTAAAAGAACAGATTAAAGAGCTCTGAAACTTATCTCCTCCATTAAAAAAAAAAAAAAAAAAAAGTCAGACTCAAACTTTTCAGAACTCTGGAAATTAACCAAAGGCTTGCACCAATTCAGTAACACTTATCCAAGAAACAGCTGAATTTCAGTAATGAAAGCAAACTTTTTGTATTTTAATTTCCTCTAGTTCCATCTCCTCCTATCCAACTTTGTAGTAGCCTTGAAAATCAATAGTCACCCAAGGGCAGAACAGGGTTGGAGTTCCATCAAAGACCCATTATTAGAAAACTGTCATTATTTAACCACTCTGGTAGTTCCTTGGATGGCCTCACTTGTAAGGCTGTCTTTATTTGACTCAACTCATAGTTAATCCAGTGTGAAAAGCCTTTTCCACCAGGAAATATTTTTAAAGAGAGAGAGAGAAAGAGAGAGACAATTGTTCAAGTTTCAGATGCCTGAGGTAGTAAATAACATTTAGGGTAAATAGGAAGCTAATCAAAAACTTGCAAATCTGGGAAATGAGATTTCCACAGTGGTTTTGACAAGCTCCAACATATTTCTGAGAATCTGAAAAAACATACATACGTGCAGGAGTTTGAGCATCCCTAGTGTTGTTTGCTTGCTCAGGACCAACCTGAGGTCTTAAGTTCTCACCTATGCCTGAGAAAGAAACAAGCTGGAAGTGAACGCCAAGGCAGAGTTGTCAACTACATGGGTTAGTGTTGAATGATTGCCCAACACACACAACAGAGTCCTTTGACAAAGACTTGGAGACTTAACTAGTTTCACACATTTAAGGAAATCTTTATCCAATCATTAGCTGACTGACAATTAAATCAATGAGAAGGAACTCTGATGATGCAATGGCTAAGTGCTCATCTGCTAATTGAAAAGCGGGTAGTGTGAACCCTCCAACCACTCTGTAGGAGAAAAGGCCTGACTATCTGTTCCTGTAAAGATTACAGCCTAGAAAACCCTATAGGGCAGTTCTACACTGTTAGTAGGATTGCTATGAGTCAGAATTGACTCTATGGCAAACTACAGCAACAATAACAAGCTAATGAAGTGGAGATTGCAGTGACCATGCATGACCAAGAAACAAACTTTACAGAATTGGCTTAGAAAAAGTCACGAGACAAACAGCAACAACAGCAAACCCTTGGGAGAAAGGAGAATCAGATTTCCAGAGTTACCACATTATATTTTAAAATCCCAAGGTTTAACTATATATATAATGCAGAGAAATAAGAAAATATCATCTATACACAGGAGAAAAAAAAAGTCAATAGAAACTCACCCTGAGGAAGCCAAGATATTTGTCATTAGACAGACAAAAGCTTTAAATCAGCTATTTAAAATCTGTTTACAGAACTAAAGGAAACAATGTCTAAAGAACTAAAGAAATTTATGAAAATGATGTATCACTGAATAAAAAAAAATATTAAAGAGAGAGAAAAAATTTATGTATTAGAAATTCTAGAGTTGAAAAATTCACTAGAGAGATTCAACAACAGATTTGAGCAGCAGAAAAATAATAAACTAACTTGAAGATAGATCAATTAATATTACCCAGTATGAAGAACAGAAAGAAAAGGACTGGAGAAAAATGAGCAGAGTTTCATATATCTGTGGGACAACAATATATTTATAACAGGCTTCTCAAAAGGAGAAAAGAAAGGAAAAGAAATACTATTTGAAGAAATAATGAAAAATATTAATCTATTCATCCAGAAGTTCAACTAAAAGCAGAATGAAAATAACACTGGCTAAAGCTTAACTTTTTTTTTTTTTTAGGAATTTAGTATTTTGGTTTTGTAACTATGTACATAAAAGTTTTAGTTATTTATTTGTAAGGAGCTCTTTATTTGCCATTGAGTTTTTAATTTTTTTTTTTAATCATTCCACTCAATAGGATAAGTGGACAGACTCCAGAAAAGGAAGTCAAATGTTACATGTGTCTACTGTCTAAAATGTAATTTGGTAGTGATGGGTAGTAGGTATAGAAAGAAACAGAAAAAAAACACCAATCTTCAAAATCTATATAATATTAATGGTATAGAATAAAAGTATATAAAATCATAACTGTGCATATGCATAACATTGCTAAAGATCTAAGTTAAATCTGGGTTCAAGTTTGAATCTGTTTTTTTTTTAATATAGATATATATAACAACAACAACAATAAATAAGTTTATGGATTATGTCTCATTTGCTTAGCACTATTGATACCAAGATTATAGGTATAACCTAGGAACCCAACATTTTGTTTATAGTTTTAAAAGTCCTTGTATTAGGCTGCTTAATTTTAATGGTAGTAAATTTATACTAACTCAAAATTAGGAATATTTATATTATATTGAAAGATTGCTACTTAAATTTTTTTTTTAAGTTCATAGATCTATACAGTTCAGGACAAGAGTAAAGAGCTAAAATCCATAAACTGCCATGGAAAGATGTGGTATGTGTCAATTTGGCAGGGCCATGGTTTTGAGTGGCTTGGCAGCTGGATGTAGTTACTCCTCAGGATGAGATTATAATCATCTCCACGGTGGAATCTGCTGTGAGATGTTAATCAGTGGAAAGAGAGGTGCCTCAGGGGTGTGGCCTGCTTCCAGCATATATGAAGAAGCTTTGAGAAAGGTCTCTAGCTTTTTGGTACATTTTGGATCCTGCATTTGGCCATCTTCATCTCCAGTTCCTGGACATGAGCCAGTGACCTGCCATGTTGTCTGTTGATATGGGGATTGTTCCTGGACTTGATCCAGTTGTCTGCCCTGTGTTCTGCTAATCTTGGGATTATGCTATTTTACCTGCCTGTTTTGTGTTCATCAGCCTTAGCAGGCAGTAGATGTATGAGTCAGAAGGAGTCTCCAGCTCCAGTGGGTGTGGAACAAGAGGCAGAGCTGAAGCCCAAGGTTGAGGGGTCTTCCCCTGCCCCTAAAGCCAGCACTCTGAATTCAGACTTCTAGCTTCCCAAACTGTAAAAGAATAAAGTCCTGTTTGCTGAAGCCATCAACTTGTAATATTTCTGTTATAGCAGCACTAGAAAACTAAAGCAAAAAGGTGTTATTAGGAATGACATAAGTCATATAAAAAATCAATTTTTCTAAATTATTAAGAATATTAACAGAAGTTAGGACATTCATTTTTAGTTTTGTTAATCAATCCAAGAAGCACTCATTTGAATAGGACAAGGGATGCTGTGTGGCTTAAAGTAAGGAAGGTGTACATCCAGGTTGTATCCTTTCACAATGCTTATCTAATCTGCATGCTGAGCAAATAATCAAGAAGCTGAACTATATGAAGAAGAATGAACAGCAGGACTGGAAGAAGACTAATTAACAACAACCTGCAATATGCAGTTGACATAACTTTCCTTGTTGAAAATGAAGAGGACTTGTAGCACTTAATGATGAAAATCAAAGAAGAAGATGAAAGCCTTCAGTATGGATTACACTTCAACATAAAGAAAACAAAAAACTCCACAATTGGACCAATAAGCAATGTCATGACAAATGCAGAAAATATTGATGTCGTCAAGGATTTAATTTTATTTGGATCCACAATCAATGCTCATGGAAGCACTAGACAAGAAATCAAAAAACATATTGCATTGGACAAATCTTCTACAAGAGACCTCTTTAAAGTGTTAAAAAAAATGTCACTTTGAGGACTAAGATGTGCTTGAATCAAGTCATGTATGTTCAATTGCCACATAAGCATGTGAACACTGGACAGTGAATAAGAAAACCAAAGAAAAATCAGTGCATTTGAATTATGGTCTTGGCAAAGAATGCTGAATATATTATGGACTTCCAGAAGAACAAATCTGCCTTGGAAGAATGCTACTTAGAAGTGAACACGGTGAGACTTTGTCACACATACTTTGGGTATATTATGAGACAGGATCTGTCCCTGGAAATGTACATCATGTTTGGTACAGTAGAGGGTCAGGAAAGAAGAGGAAGACTGTCAACAAGATGAATTGACATAGTGGCTGCAACAATGAGCTCAAACATAGCAACAATTATGAGGATGGTGCAGGACTGCACAATGTTTTGTTTGTACATAATGTATCTATGAGTTGGAACCAACTTGACAGCGCCTACCAACAACAACAATCTAACTTGACTTTGTTTTTCTAACAAAAAAAATTAAAAGCAGTGGTCAATGTAGTGGAAAACGGTTCTTTTTTTATTTTTAAGATGACTTCAAACTTAAAAAAGCAATGACAAGAATAGTATATCTTACTTTTATAGAGCTGCCATAATAAATACCATGACAATGTCTCTAAAGAACAGAAATGTATTTTCTCACAGTTCTGTAGGTTAGAAATCCAAATTAAGGGAGATGACAGGGCATACTCTCTCTTTTAGCTCTAGGGGAAAATTTTTCTTGTCTCCTTCAGTTTCTGGTAGTCTTGGACATTTCTTGGTATCTCTTGGCTTGTAGATGGATCCTTCCATGCTATCTTCTCCTCATATGTAACTTTGTTTCTTTGTCTCTCCTTCTCTTTTATAAGACACCACTAAAAAAGGATTAGAATTAGAACTCATACTACTTTAATATACCTTCATTACTTCACTGCAATATCTGAAAAGAAAAACACTATTTCTCCAAATAAAGTCACATTTACTGGTGCAGGGATTGGATTTCAACATATCTTTTGGGGGAACACAAGTCAGTCCATAAGATAGCACAAAGATTCCTATGTATCTTGTACTTAATTTTCCTGGTTGTTAACAGTTTACCAAATTCGCTTTCTCAATCTCTAGCTGTGTCTCTGTCTTTTGGTTCCTGTGTCTCTTGGTCTCAGTGAGAGAATTTGACAGACACACACACACACACACACACACATATATATATGTGTTTCTTTTCTGAATTTATTGAGAATAAATTGTACAAATAATGCCCTAAATATTCCAGTGACTATCCCTAAAATACAAGGACACTATTCCATACACTCAGAGTGCTGCCTGAATCCAGATACCCCATTCATATTTTGTCAAACTTCTCAGTAACTCCATTTACAGAGAAAATGTTCTACTGATCCAGGACTGAATCCAGGATTATGTGCTCCATTTACTTGTCAACTCTTTAGTCTCTCAAAACTTCAAAAGATTCCTGTCTTTCCTTGCCTTCCTTGAATTTGCTATTTTTGGTGAATGCAGACCAGTTATTTTACAAAATGTCCTTTTAATTTTGATTGATATGATTAAACTTGAAAAAAATAAGAGTAGAAAAGAACTTAAAAATAACATGTATAATCAGCCCTCTCTCTTTATACTGTATACTATCTCAGTGATGCAGCTTAAGGAAGGGAGGAAAAAATAAACCCTACTCTCCCCTTTGAGAGAGAATGAGAGAGATAAGAAATGAAAAGAGGGAAGGTAAGATAAAAGTAAATTAACAAGATATTTAGAAAAAGATAACTCACTTTTCTATAATGCACGCACTGCCATGAGTCGGATCTGATTCATAGTGACCCCTCCTTGGGTTTCCAAGGCAGTATCACTACGGAGGTACATCGCCCACCCTTCCTTCCAAGGAGTGGCTGGTGGGTTTGAACTGCCAGCCATCTGGTTAGCAGTCAAATGCCTTAGGCACTACACCACTAGAGCTCCTATAGTCACACCTTTTTTTAACTCATAACAATCTCATAAATTTTAAATCCTAGATACAATCCAATGAGGATAATTGTTAGCTTTGTGTAAGTAGACCACCCTAGTAACAATGTAATGTATCTAGATATCTACTGTTTCTCTGCAGACATGAAATTCTAACTTCATCTTTGTATATTGCATTGCCTGGAGCACTTGCAAACCAAAGTATGACTGTCTATGTCACCCAATTTTCCCCATACAACAGTTTCATCTTATTAAAACTTACTTCCTCTCCTCCATTCTTTGATTTCCAGCTAGTCATCTTAGTAGTAGTATTTTTTTGAAGAAGTATCCAGACAGCACGTTTCTCAGAACTATACAAATAAAACTCAGGCATGCATTTGCATCAATATTCATGTCTTATTATTTCTAAAAATTTATATAGTAATTTGATCAATTTGGCACCATTTTTCTATGGATCCTATAGCTTATGATATATTCATCACTGGTTTTGGATCACCAAGATTTTATACAAAATCTTTGAAGTATTAGCTCTAAATGAAATGGAATTTTTATAGCCAGAATTAAATTATAATTTACCTGAAAGGATATAAAGATTAATTCATTGGAGTTCCCCTTGTAAGTCATGTGTATTTTCCTTTAGTGATTTATCATGCAGCTCTATATGCCAAAGACATGGAATAGTATAGCAGGAAAGAACTTTAAAAGTAATTTTATCCAATTCTCTCAGTTGCAAAGCAATTGAAAGGGATTCAGAGAAAGTGTGTGTGCAGGTTTTCTGCTACCAGCTCTGTAATCTTTTCTGCTGCACTATTCACAATAGGACTTGCAAATCTTCTTAAAGATAATATATTCTGTGCAAAAAAAGAGAAAGAAAAAGCATCACCACAAACTATGTTCAGTATACATTTGATGAAATGAAGAAATTGTTCGACTTGAGAAGGTTGAACTCTCACTATGAATGCTGTTTGGGAAGGATTGAGATGATAGCCAATAGCTTACAGACATCATAACCCAATCAATCTCTTATACACAGCTAATCAGCCTGCTAGCCTTCTCTAGCTTCTCCTCTAAGTAAATGCTTAACAAATATTTCATGAATATTCATTTGAAGAGACATCAAATTATTAGCCTGCCCAAAGGCCCACATGTCTCCATCCACCCTGCAATATTTGAGACCATTTCCTGTACCTGGCTACAAAACTAGATTTGGGGTGCAATTTTATCTAGTCATTTAAGAAATGCCACCAAGGCCTTTTCCACAGTCTTTAACCACATAAACAAATACAAATGTTATTTTAAAACTTCACCTGACAATTTAAAAGACAAGGTAAAGATGGGGGACAGTATAGAAGAAGAATGTGGCTCTGATGCCTAAAAACCAGACCAGAAGAGGAAGATTTAATCACAAAGTTTGATTTTTGTGATTTCAGTTAGTTAAACTAATTTACTAACTGCTGGGACTTGTCTTTGCTTCTTTTGTGTCACATAAACATGATTTACAAAGGAAGCACAGTCATAATTTAAAATAAAAAAAATTCATTCAGCAAATTAACATTTAGTTAACATTTGTTGATTGCTTTATATTACTGAGCACTCTGCTAGACCTTTTCACGTGTATGATCTTATTTAATACTTACAATGATTTAAAGAAATATGATTTCTGTTTCACATGAAAATCATTGTGATACAGAGGTGGTAGCTGTTAGGAGTGAGAAAAAGGATGAAAACTAAAAAGCCATTTATACTTGGGCCTGAATGTATCTTTGCATTGTTGTTATTAGTTGCTGTTGAGTCATGTTCTGACTCATGGCTACCTTATGCATAACAAAACAAAAACAGCCTGTGTCATCTTCATGATCATTGATATGTTTGAGGCTCATTGTTGCAGCCACTCTATTAGTCATACAAATACTAACTTTGTATTAGTTGTCTATTTATTTCTGCATAATGAATTAACTCAAAACTTAATGACTTAATACAACAATAATCATTTATTATTAACAATAATTGTCCATTGTGTCTCTGGGTCAAGAATTCAGACAGGACATGGCAGAGGTGGCGGTTTATCTTTTCACAATATCTGGGGCTTTGACTGGAAAACTCGAAGGCTGGAGTCATCTGAAGATTCATTTATTCACATCTACTGGTTGATGCTGGATTTTGGTTACAGATCTTACATAGGCATAGGCTTCCTTACGGTGTAGTTGCTGAATTCCAGTGGTAAGCATTGAGAGAGATAGGGAAAGAAAGTGTCTTCTTTCTATGACCTAGCTTCAAAAATGACACAGGGCTTGAGTCCCTTCCCCCATGCCTCACTGGAGCAGCTGGGACAGTCACAAGACCCTTCCTTCATTCAAGAGGGGGAAACATAGACCCTTTCTCTTGACCAGACAATACTTGCCAATCATATGGTAAAGAGAGATGTGGGATGAGATAAGTGCATAGACGCAAACATCTTTTGGAAACATGATCTACCATAACCTTAAACCTGGTAAATGAAGAACACTTGTATTTAATCAACATCAGGAAAGTATACCACGTCATCAGAGATCAAGGAGGAGGCAGTATTTGAGTTTAGTCCTGTTTGATTAAGATTTTGACATTTATTCATTAAATGACTGCTTGTTGTATGGATAGTGATATGCTAAATGAAGAAGTTAAGATTTTTATCTCCAAAGGCACAGGCTGATAGAGATAGAGCTCAAGACTTCCTCCAGCTAACTTCTCACTAGCCCCTCTGTCAAGTATTTTCACAGTTATTGTTAGTTGTTGTTGAATTGACTCCAACTCATGGTGATTTTATGTACAAACAGAATGAAACACTACTTGTACCTTCTTCATGGCTATTGATATGTTTGTGGTGGCTAGTGTGTCAATCCATATCGTTGAGGGTTTTCTTCATTTTCACTGACCCTCTACCAAACTTGATGTCTGTTTTTAGCAATTGATCTTTCCTAATGCTGTATCCAAAGTAAATGAGCTAAAATCCTGCCGTCCTCATTTCCAAGGAGCATTCTGGTTGTATCTCTCACTGTTACTGGTCACTAACACAGGCTATTGTGCTGCAGATGATCTTGATCCTCACCTGCCAGATGTCTCTTTTTGCTGCAGGCCCATCACTACACAGCATGTAGATCATTCTAGAAACCACTTCGATTTCTCTAAGGGAGAAAAATTCTATGAAGCACATTGCATGGGAAAAAACAATAGAATATAGACCACTGAGTGGCTATTTTTTAAGTCTTCAAGAACTAAAATTTATTATGACATATGAATTCAAGTGTTTAAAATATGTATAAATAAAAATTTTTATCATCTCCTTTTTCTATTTTATTTCACTTTTTCCTTTTTACATCTTCCTTCCCATGTGATTCCAAAATTTTGCTTGGGAAGAGGAGATATGAAACTCAACACGATATTTAAAGTAATTGATAATTGGATCAAAACAGTAGGAATGTCAAGGTCAAAATTGTGTTGTTTTGATCCCATTAATTATTCTGTCCCTGAGCAAGTGAACCTTTCAGTGATACTAGGACTTTTTTTTTTCCCCATAACTCCATGACTTATATTTTATTAAAAAGCAGAGTCTTAAAGTAGGATATGTCCCAGATTTATACACTGGTGGTTCAGGGAAGAAGTGTTCATTGTTTTTAAACCCACACAGATATGAAATAACTGCATTTCTAGAACTCTGTAAATTCCATGACTATTCTCTGATAATGAAAAATTGACCATTATTCAACTGTGATTTCTTTCTTCCTATACATAAGTAACTTATCATTTTAGGCTTATCTTGACAATAGATGACTATCAGATAATTTTACTTTTAAGGGCTTTCTAAAATTTAGTCCTAATAGAGGATCATTAGCTGGTTATTTGAAAATAAAGTGATTTCAAGAAACTAAAGAAATTCATAGAACACAGGCAGATATTCTTTAGATCAGAGAATATATTTTTATCACAGAAATGGAATGACCTCAAACTCTCATTTCTCTTTTCCACAGCTCATTAGAACTGACTCAGAGATAATATTTAAATGTGGTAAAATTTAGATAAATTTAAACAAATTGAGAGGCCTCCCCACTCTGAGAAAAGCCCTAACAGTCTGTTCTATTATGTCCCTCTGCTTCAGAAGTGATATACTCTATTTCACATCAAGCATCAAAAGTACAGGTTGATTTCTAATTGTGGTCCAAGAACCCTAAGGATATCACATATTTATTCATGTGGTGACCTCTAGGGCAAAATCATACCATCAAAAGCTTATAAAGATTGTAGCAGACACAAGATGGTGTCCTGGTAATACACTATGTCCAATCCCTCTGCAACCAAAACCCAAACCAAACACACTGACAGTAGGTTGATTCTGACTCAGAGCACCCCCATAGGGTTCCCAACACTGTAAATCTTTATGGAAGCAGACTTCATCATCTTTCTCTCACATACTGGCTAGTGGGTTTGAACCATGAACCTTTTGGTTAGCAGCCAAATTCTTTACCCATTACAACAGCACAGCTCCTTTCCTCTACAACAGAATCCTGGAAAAACCAAGTAAAACAGATACAAATAATGATCCTGGCAATCTGAGCATCAAACCAGAAGATAAAGAATTATTGAGTGCTGATTGCAAAGAGGGATGGAAGAAAGACAATTACTGCAGAGAAAAAAGAAACTAGAGCCTGACAAAACATGGCCATTTTGAGACAATGTAGGCATAATATCATGGAGTAGTAATTAAACTTGTGTGCCAACTTGGCTGGACTGTGATTTTGAGTGACTTGGCAGCTGGATGTAGTTATTCTCCCTGATAGGATTAGATATGGTATAATCACCTCCATGGTGGTATCTGCTGTGAGCAGTTTATCAGTTGAAGGGGAGTTGCTTTCAGAGTGTGGCCTGCTTACAGTATATATGGAGAGGATCCTGATTTTGGTTCATGAGCCTTAATCTCTGGTTCCTGGACTTGAACCAATGGCCTCTGTGTGGCCTCCTGATCTTGGGATTGTTGCCTTCACAGCCTGTGAGTCAATAATCTGCCATTTTACTTGCTGATCTTGGATTCATCAGCCTCAGTAGCCAGTAGCTACATGAGTCAGGAGAAGCCTCCAGCTTGCTCCAGTGGGCCTGGAAGGCAGAGCTGAAGCCCAAGACTAAAGGGCCTCCTCCCAGCCCCTAGAGCTGGTACTCTGGGAGCTCTGGTAACATAGTGCCTAAGGCACTTGACTGCTAATCAGGAGGCTGGCAGTTCAAACCCACCAGCCACTCCTCAGAAGGAAGATGGGGCAATGTACTTCCATAGTGATACTGCCTTGGAAACCCAAGGAGAGGTCGCTATGAGTTGGGTCTGACTTGACGGCACATAACAACAACAAACTGTAAGAGAATAAATTTCTGTTTGTTGAAGCCATTCACATGACATATTTCTGTTATAGCAGCACTAGAGAACCAAGACACATGGGCAAGGAGAAACCAGCTTCACAGAATCCATACTGGCACATAGACACATTCTGGACAGATCTAGAGGGAATCAAGGTGAGTAGAATACATGCTGAATCTGGGAAAGCAAAGTGCAAGGAAATAGACAAGATTGTCAGTGGCACAGGTGACCACAGAGTGAAAGGAGAGCTGGAGAAAAGGGATGAAACGCTACTAGTGAACACAAGTCATTTGAATTGAGGGTCTACACAAAGGAGAAGGTGTGTGGGATAGCAGTTGGAAACACTGACACTGGGCAATACCTCACATGATTGAGTCTGGGAAGGAGATGGAAGGGCACCAGGCCCACACTAGTGAATTGCAGCTGGAGAGGTGCTTTCTCCACTCTGCAAAATACAACTTCCCAGAAACTAAGGGTGAGCCCTCCTTCCACTTCCACCAACCCCATGGTTAGGAATGCCCCCTTGGTCACCCCTACCTGCCTCCTTCTTCAGCAGCTTCGTCAGCAGCCCAGCCACCTGTCACAGTGCACCTCAAGCAGACAGGGTCAGTGTCTGTGAATCTGCATCCCTCCACCTTTGCCATTGATAGGTCTTGCTCCCACTGAACATAAGAAGTGCAACACTGAGGTCTTCTCTGTGGGAGACACACACATGTTCCAGTCTCCTGTCACCTCTGTGGGCATGCACTCCCAGGGATTGTACCATAGCCACCTGCTGCCACCACTGCCAGCTGACCATAGCTACCCCAGCCCTCCTCCCCTTTTTTTCTTCTTTTCTTTCCATGCTTCTTCTTTTTGCCACTTTTTCTACCTTTTTTATTTTAAAAAAATGTCTTCCTCTTCCTCTTTTTCTTCCTTTACTTTTACCAAGATTTCTTCTTTAAAAAATATTTTTCTTTTTTTTTTTTCCTGCCCCATCTGACAAGAGATGGACATTAATTCTCCACTTGCTGACTGTACCTACTACCCCTACTACCTAATGGGCTAGTTCCACCACCCACTACTGCACCACTGGATTAATAATAGACAGTTGACAACACCTGATCATCCCACCTGCAGATCCTTTTCAAGAGATTGGTGCCTACATTTCCACCAGTTATTCCACCTATCTGGACACTGTTGGGAAGCATCCTCATTCTGCCAAACTAGAAACCAAAGTAGCACACTTGCCCCACCTGCCCGTATATGTCAGAACAGAGTAAAACAAAAAATCACAGTGAAACAAATCAACAAATAATAACATAAACTCCAAAATGTCTTGAAGACAATAAAAAACTTGAATTCAAGCAAAGAAATAAGATCAGATAGTAGTTTAAACAAGTGAACAAAATAAAGAACTAGGAAACCTTTCTGTGAAAGAACAGGTAATAGAGCTACTTGATAAGGAATTCAAAAGATGATGTATATATCCTTCCAAGTACTAAAGGAGACCACAAACAAAATCAAGAAAAAGATAGACAGCACCATAGAAGAATTCAAGAAAGCAGTATAAGAGCAAAATAACAAAACAAATAGACAATCAGAAATCATATTAAAACTTAAATTAAAAATCCAGAAGATTAACACTGAAATTACAGAGATAGACAACACACTGAAAGGACAAGAGAGTAGAATTGAAATAACTGAAGAAAACATTAGCCAACTATAAGATAAATCTCTTGACACCAGTTTGTATTCAGAAAAATTAGAAAAAAGAATGAAGAAAGTCTAGGCATTATATAGGATAATAACAAGAGAAATAATGTACATGTGGTTAGAATCCCAGAACAGGAAGCAAAAAAAAAAAAAAAACTGAGAAAATTGTTAAATTGTTGAGGAGTTGCTAGCAGAAAAATTACCTAATAACATGAAAGACGAGAAGCTTTCCATCCAAGAAGCTCAATGAACTCCATACATGATAGATATCAAAAGAAAGTCACCAAGACATACCATAATCAAAGTTTCCAAAACCAAAGACAAATAAAAGACTGTTGAGGCCAGCTAGGGAAAATGAAATGTTACCTACAGAGGGCAACCCATAAGACTAAGCTCTGATTTCTCAGCAGAAACCATGCAAGCAAGAAAGCAATGGCATGACACATATAAAACATTGAAAGAAGAAAATTGTCAACCAATAATTATATGTCCATCAAAATTTCCCTCAAATATCATGGTGAAATTAGGACTTCTCCAGATAAAAAGAAATTAAGGGAATTTGTAAAAACCAGGCCAATCTTATAAGAAATGATAAAATAGTGCTTTGGACAGAAAACCAACACTGGAAGACCACAAACTAAGATTAAGGCATGACAACACTACCCATGAAAACAACCTAGAAAAAGAATTTTCAAAAGTAAAATAAGCTTACAAGATTGAAAATTGAGAACCAAAAGCAGTACTCTGTAAACAATAACAACCACAAAGCAAAAAAGAAGGAATAAATGGTATAATTACAAAACTTCCACACTGAGAAGAAGTCACAATGATATCAGTATAAACAGACTATTCTACACTTAGAAAGAAAAAATTAACTATAGAGTAACTACAAAGAAAATTAATAAGACTTCTAACCAAAAGAAGAAAATCACAAGGACTTAGTAAACACAAAATCAACAACAATGAAGAAAAGAACAAGAAAACCTCATAACAAAATGAACTCAGCACAGAAAAATATTCAGAACAAAGGAACTATCAACACCACAATAAAAAAATTAAAAAAAAACAAAGGAATGACAGCAGTAAATCCATACCTATCAGGAATTAAATTGAATGTGAATGGATTAAATGAACCAGTTACAAGAAAAAGAGTGTCAAAATAGATAAGAAAATAAGACCCATTAATATATTGCCTACAAAAGAGTCACCTTAGGCAGAAAAATAAAAATAAATTTTAAAATAAAAGAATGGAAAAAAAAAGTATATCCAACTAACAGCAAGCAAAAAAGAGCAGACTGGCTATATTAATTTCTGATAAAATAGACTTCAAGGCAAAAACTAGCATACCAAAAAAGGAAAGACATTATATAATGATTAAAGAGTCAGTCCAGCTAGAGGACATAACCATAATAAATATCAATGTACCCAATGAAAGAGCCACAAAATACATAAAACAAACAATTACAGAATGCAAAAGAATAATAGATAATTCTACAATAGTAGTATGAGTTTTTGTAACACTTTTTATGAAGGACAGAACAACTAGAAAGAAACTAAATAAAGATACAGAAGATTTCAGCATCAGCCAACTTGACCTCAAAGACATGTTCAGAACACTCCACTCAAAAAAAAACATCATATACATTCTTTTCCAGTGCACATGAATCATTCTCCAGAATAGAACATATGTTAACCCACAAAGCAAGGCTCAATAAATTTAAAAACATAAAAATACTGCAAAACATCTTTTCACATCACAACACTATAAAACTAGAAATCAATAATAGGAAGATCAGGGTGGAGGGAATCAAATACAAGGAAGCTAAATAACATCCTATCAAAAACTACTGGGTAACAAAAGAAATAAAATGTGAAATAAAAAAATTTCTAGAAGAAAACAAGAATGAAAATAAACCTTACCAAAACACTTGGGACAGAGCTAAAGCAGTGTTCAGAGGTCAATTTATAGCAATAAATGCACACATCAAAAAAAAGAAGAAATAACCAAAATCGATACCTTAACAAAACAATTTCTTTTTTTAATGCATTTTATTGAAATATAATTTATGTACAGTGAAATACACAAAACTAAAGTGACATGGGTCAATGCATTTTTTTTTACAGTGTTCCTTCCCCTCCCCTCCTACCCCTGGCAACCAACAAAGAAAGTTTCCCTTCATATAAACCTTTCCTTGACCCTCCACAACAACGAACTAATACTATATTTGTCCTTTTATGATTGACTTATTTCACTCAGCATAATGTCCTCCAAGTTCATTCATATTATGCAGTGTTTTGTACACTCTACATTATTCTTTAGTGCTGCACAGCATTCTAATGTGTGTATGTACCATAGTTTGGTCATCCACTCTTCCACTGATGGGCACATAGGTTGTTTCCATCTTTTTGCTATTGTAAATAGTGCTGTGATGAACATGAGTGTGCATGTATCTGTTCTTATCCTGGCTCTCACCTCCCTA
>NW_006921647.1:5104973-5110731 GCF_000298275.1 Orycteropus afer afer | reverse complement strand
TGCTGCATCTTCCTCAGGGATGTGTTTTGGGTCTGTATCCTGGTCCCTTGTTTCTCCTGCTTTATCTTGCTTTTTTATGTGGACTGTGATGCTCTGTTGTCTCTGAGACATTGTGATGTTTTTGTGTTTATATTTAATTGGTGATTATATGTTACAGTGACTTGCCCACAATTTTCATTTTGTTTTGTTTGTATGTTATCTATATAGGCAGAGTATTGTGTTGTGCTCCTCTATTCACTAGTTGACAGCACTTATACACCCACCACCTGTCTCCTTTCCTTTGTCAGCCTCTCCTATGTCCTTGCTGACCCTGGCAAACAGAGCCTATTCTTAGGTCCCTGCAATCCAAATGAGAGTGCTATCACTTTAAAATTCAAAATGGTTGCCACTTGTAAACATTCAAAATAGCTGCACCTTCAGTAACTTTAAATATCCAAAATGGCCACCACTTGTAAACATTCAAAATGGTTGCACCGTCACTCACTTTAAATATCCAAAATGGCTGTCACATGTAAACAATCAAAATGGCTGAGTCCTCTGGACAGCAAAAAGTCCACAGCTCAGGTTGTCTCCCTCCTTGCTGTTTCCCTTTCTAGTCATAGGCCACCAGAGCAGTTGTCCCTGCAGCCCTTGGTGACCAGGACTGATCTTTAGGCCAATTCTCAGGTCCCAACATCACTTGGAAATATTTAGGCTGTTGGTCTCATCCAAGTAGCTGACAGTCTGCAGCTCCGACCACCTCTGTACTCACTGTTTTCATTTAGGTTTTTTCACTAGTTGGTGTCTAATCCACTTCTGTATAGTTCCTTTCAAAGGTCAGGGTTCCAGGATTATCTTCTGTATCTCTGTCAATTGGTTTTTCTTTTCTTTGTTGAAGAGGGTGTGTGTTACTTGTCTGCCTATTCTTCCATCTTACTGGAAGACCTCCTTAACAAAACAATTTCAACAATTAGAAAAAGAGCAACAAACAAACAAATACTGCAATCTCCAAAAGAAAGGAAATAATAAAGATGAGAGAAAAACAGTCAGAAGAATGTAAAAAGATGAAGCCAGTTCTTCCAAAACGTTAACAAAATTGACAGACTACTTACAAATTTAACCAAGGAAAAGAAAAGGAAGATGCAAGTAATATGAATAAGAAATGAAATGGGAAATGTCACAACAGAACAAACTGAAATAAAAAGGATAGTAACAGACTACTATTAAAAATTGCCAGAAAGAAGAATGTGCAATCTACTTCTGTAGAGATACCACCTCAGAAACCCAAGAAGGGGTTGCTATGAGTTGAACTGACTTGACAGCAGTGAGTTTGGTTTGGCTTTTTTGGTATGAAGAATTGTACTCCAACAAATTTGAAAATCTAGAATAAACAGACAAATTTCTAGAAACACAAGACCTACCTAAACTAACATAGACTGAGGTAGAAAATTTAAATAGGACATACCAAAAGAAGAAATTGAACAAGTTATGAAAAACTCACAACAAAATAAGTCCTGCCTAGAAGGCTTCCCTGGAAAATTCTATTAAACACTCACAGAAGAGCTGACACCAATCCTACTCAAATTATTCTATAACATAGAAAAGAATGAAATACCCCCAAATTCATTTTATGAAGCAAGCATAATCCTGATACAAAAGCTATGCAAAGATACCACTAAAAAACAAAATTACAGAACAATATTCCTCATGAATTATTAATAGATGCTTGTAGCTATTTCTTTTTTGAGTCCAGCCACATCAGTAAATGCAGGTCCAGAAAGCTTTACTCCATTCATGTCACTAAGGTCGACTCTACTTTAAGTCGTATTTTGAGTGCCTTCCAACATGAGGAGCTCATCTTCTGGCACTATAGCAATGTTTCATGGCTATTCATAAAGTTTTCCAGTAACAGACAGTGTTTCACTATTATTCAAAAGGTTTTCACTATGCAATAATTTGAGAAGTGGGTGGCCCCTTCCTTCACCTGAGTCTGTCTTAGTCTGGACACTCTGATAAAACCTGTCCACCATAGGTGACCTTGCTGGTATTAATAATAGGAACATGGAATGTATGAGGTATGAATCTAGGAAAATTGGAAGTTGTCAAAAACAAAAACACACAAAGATCAATAACCTAGGTTTACTGACCTGAAATGGACTGGTTTGGGCCATTTAGAATCAGATGACCATATGATCTGTTATGCCAGTAATAACAAATTGAAGGAGAATGGCATGGCATTAATCCATACAAAAAATGTTTCAACATTTATCCTGAAGTACATTGCTATCAGTGATAGGATAATATCCATACATCCACAAGGAAGACCAGTTAAAACTACTATTATTCAAATTTATGCACCAACAACTAACTAAAGCCAAAGAGGAGGAAATTGAAGATTTTTACCATCTTCTGCAGTCTGAAATTGAACAGATATGCAATCTAGATATATTGATTATTACTGGTGATTGGAATACAAAAGTTGGAAACAAAGAAATGTGGCCTGAAATATGGTGATAGAAGTGACACCAGAGATCACATGATAGAATTTTGCAAGGCCAATGATTTATTTGTTGCAAATACCTTTTATTTGAACAACATAAATGGCAGCTGTACATGTGGACTTCACCAGACAGAATACAAAGGAATCAGATCAACAACATCTGTGCAAAGAGACAGTGAAGAAGTTCAATAACATCAGCCAAAGCAAGGCCGAGAGATGACTGTTCATCAGACCATCAATTGTACACATGCAAGTTCAAGTTGAAGCCAAAGACAGTTAAAACAAGTCCATGAGAGGCAAAATATGACATTGATTACATCCCACTTAAATTTAAAGACCACCTAAAGAATAGATTTGATACATTGAACACCAATGACTGAAAAAGAGACAAATTGTGTATGAAGAAAGCTAAGGAGACAATCAAGTGCTAAGAAAGCAAATGGCCATTAAAAAGACAAGAAAGGAAGAAAAGACCAAAATGGATGTCAGAAGAGACTCTGAAATTTGCTCTTGAATGAAAGTAGCTAAAGCAAATGGAAGGAATGACAAGATGAAAGAGCTGAACAGAAGATTTCAAAGAATAAAATGTGCAGACATCTGGAGTTAGAAAACCAAAAGGGAAGAACATACTCAGCATTTTTGAAGCTGAAAGAACTGAAGAAATAATTCAGCCTCAAACTGCAATACTGAAAGGTTCTGTGGGCAAAATATTGAATGATGTAGGAAACATCAAAAGAAGATGGAAGGAATAGACAGTCACTGTATGAAAAAGAATTGGTCAATGTTCCTGTATTTCAGGAGGTGGCATATGATCAAGAACAAATGGTACTAAAGGAAGAAATCAAAGCTGCACTGAAGGAATTGGCAAAGAACAAGGCTCCAGGAATGGACAGAATACCTACTGAGATGCTCAACAAACAGATGTCGCACTGGAGGCACTCACTCATCTATGCCAAGAAATTTGGAAGACAGCTATCTGGCCAACTGACTGGAAAAGATCCATATGTGTACCCATTACAAAGAAAGATGATTCCACAGAATGTGGAAATTATCATATAATATCATTAATATCAAACACAAGTAAAATCTTCCTGAAGATAATTAAAAATGATTACAGCAATATATTGACAGGGAACTTCCACAAATAGAAGCTGGATTCAGATGAGGATGTGGAATGAGGAATATCATTGCTGAAGGCAGACAGATCTTGGCTCAAAGCAAAGAATACCAGAAAGATGTTTACTTGTGTTTTTTTGACTGTGCAAAAACATTCAACTGTGTGGATAACAACAAATTATGGATAACATTGAGAAGAAAAGGAATTCCATAACACTTATTTGTACTCATGAGGAGCCTGTACATAGACCAGGAGGCTGTCATTCAAACAGAACAAGGGATACTGCAGGGTTTAAAATCATGAAGAGAGTGTGTCAGGGTTGTATTTTTTCACCATACTTGCTCAATCTGTATGCTGAGCAAATAATCTGAGAATCTGGACTTTATGAAGAATACAGCATCAAGATTGGAGGAAGACTCATTTACAACCTGCAATATGCAGATGACACAACTTTGCTTGCTGAAAGTGAGGATGACTTGAAGAGTTTACTGATGAAGATTAAAGACTACAATCTGAAGTATGGATTACATGTCAACATAAAGAAAGCAAAAATCCTCACAACTGGACCAATGAGCAACATCATGATAAATGGAGAGATGATCAAAGTTGTCAGAGAATTCATATTACTTGGTTCTACAATTAATACCAGTGGAAGCAACAGTCAAGACATCAGACGCTGCATTGCACTGGGCAAATCTGCAGCAAAAGACCTCTCTCAAGTGCTAAAGAGCAAAGATGTCTCCTTGAGGACTAAGGTGTGCCTGACATAAACTGTGGTGTTTTCAATCACCTCATATGCATGTGAAAGCTGGACAATGAATAAGGAAGACTAAAGAAGAGTTTATGCTTTTGAGTTGTGGTGTTGGCAAAGAATACTGAAAGTACCATGGACTGCCATAAGAACGAAGAGATCTATCCTGGAAGAAGTGCAGCCAGCATGCTCCTTGGAAGCAAGATGGTCAGACTTCATCTCACCTACTTTGGTCAAGCTGTCAGAAGAGAACATTTCCTGGAGAAGGATAACATGCTTGGTAAAGTGGAGGGTCAACAAAAATGGGGAAGTCCCTCAATGAGAGGGATTGACACTGACTGCAACAATGGGCTCAGGTATAGCAGAGATTGTTAGGCTGGTACAAGATTGTTAGGCAGTGTTTCATTCTATTGTACATAGGGTTGCTATGAGTCAGAGCCAACTCAATAGCAACTAACAACAATAACAACATCCCTTATGAATATAGAGGCAAATATCTTCAACAAACTCCTACCCAGTCCAACACTATATCAAAGAAAATAATGCATCATGACCAAATGGAATTCATACCAGCTATGCAAAGAAGGTTCAACATTAGAAAAAATATTATAATAATCCACTACATAAATAAAACAAAGGAAAAAAAAAACCCACATGATCAGACCATTTAAGACAGAAGAAGCATTTGATAAAATCCAACAGCCATTCCTCATAAAAACTCTCAGCAAAATAGGTTACAAGGGAAATTCTTCAACATAGTTAAGGGCATATATATAAAATCAAGAACCAACATTATTCTCAACAGAATGAGATGGAAAGCATTTCCTTTGGAAATAGAAGTCATACAAGGGTGCCCTCAATAACTACTCCTATTTAACATTGAATTGGAAATCCTAGCCAGAGCAATACGTCAAGAAAGAGAAATAAAAGGCACCCAAATTGGTGAGGAAGAAATAAAAGTATCCCTATTTTCAGATGATATGATTCTATACATAGAAAACCCCAGAATTACAGCAAGAGAACTACTGGAACTAATCAAAAGATTCAGCAGGTTAGGAAGGCTCAACATGTGAAAATGTCAATACTAACCAAAGCAGTCTACAGATACAGTGCAACTCCTATTCAGATTCCATCAACATTCTTTAAGAACATGGAAAAACCCAGTCATTGATTTTATTTAGAAAGGATAGACCTTGAATAAGAAGAGTACTACTGGAAAAGAAGAACAAAGTAAGAGCCCTCACACTCCCTGATCTCAAAACTAACTACATAGTCACAGTAGAAAAACAGTCTGGTATTTGTACAATGGCAGACACAGATTAATGGGACAGAATTGAGAACCCAGAAATAGATCTATCCACCTATGGATAGCTGGTCTTTGACAAAGGACTGGAAACCATTAAATGGGAAA
>NW_006921647.1:5080671-5081285 GCF_000298275.1 Orycteropus afer afer | reverse complement strand
CATGGTAGTTTGGACATTTGGGACATCTTTGACCTCCGCCTCATGGGGACCAGCCTCGTGCTGATCTTTCTAAGAGAAATTGTTCAAGCAGTATTGCAACTTGAGGCTTAAAATTTTTCTTCAGTTCTTTCAGCTTGAGAAATGCCAAGCACTTTCTTCCCTTTTGGTTTTCTAACTCCAGGTCTTTGCACATTTCATTATAATAATTGACTTTGTCTTCTCAAGCTGATCTTTGAAATCTTCTGTTCGGCTTTTGACAAGATAAACTTGTCATTTCTTCCATTTGCTTTAGCCACTCTCCATTCAAGGGCAAGTTTCAGAGTCTTTTCTGTTATCCATTTTGGTCTTTTCTTCCTTTTCCGACATTTTAATGACCATTTGCTTTCTTCATGGATGATGTTCTTGATGTCATCCCATAATTCCTCTGGTTTTCAAACATTGGTGTTCAATGCATCAATTCCATTCTTTAGATGGTCTTTAGGTTGAGGAGGGATGTAATCAAGGTCATATTTTGAATCTCATGGACTTGTTTCAATTTTCTTCAGCTTCAACTTGAACTTGCATATGAGCAGTTGATCGTCTGCTCCACAGTCAGCTCCTGGCCTTGTTTTGGT
>NW_006921647.1:5067133-5079586 GCF_000298275.1 Orycteropus afer afer | reverse complement strand
ATTTGTCAAGCTTATCAAATTACACACTTAAAACTGGCCAGTTTTGTTGCATTGCATTTTACAAAGCCATGTAACACCATACAAAAATCACAAAATAGACTATTTCCATCATTCTAGAAATTTCCCTCATTACCCTTCCTAGTCAATTCCAATCACACCCACTACAGTAAGCACTGATCTGACTTCTGATCCGTATGTGTATAGAATCATATTGGATGCATTTTTTGTGCCTACTGTGTTTTGTTTAACATAGTATTTGGGAGATCCATCCATGTTGTTGTGCATATCAATAGTTTATCCTGTTTTTTGTTACTGAGGTGTATTCATTGTGCAGAAAAATCTGGGCATCCATTTTTCTATTGACAAATACCCAGTTTGGTGTCATATTTTGCCTATTGTGAGTAAACTTTCTTATTTTTAAAAAATGTCTACATATATATAACAGAACAAACAGGGACAAAGTTATAATTTCATAGCCACAACCAAACCACTTGAGGGAGTGAATAGCTAGGCCAGCAGGCTCAGGACCATGGTCACAGAGGACATCAAACCCAACGGGCACAACATAGTACAAAAACATTTTTCTACATCCTACTTTGGTGAGTAGCAACTGAGGTCTTAGAACCTTGGGAGCAGTCCTCTAAGAAACAACTATTGGTCTTTGTCATCTGGAGCAAAGAGTGGAGAAAATCAAAGACACATGGAAACAACTAGTCCAAGGGACAACTGGACCATGGGAACCTCAGCCTACATGACCTTGAGACCAGAAGAACTAGATAGTGTCTGGCTACCAATGGCAAATACTTGGGAAATGATCAAAATTGGAGATGTTGGATAGATTGGGGGATGTGGAACAAAATTCAAAAATGTAAAAAATACCAGGATTACTTGTTGGGTCGAGACTGGTGAAACTCCTGAGGCTATGGTCCCTAGTCACCCTTCAGGCTTGGAAGTGAATTCATTCCTGTGACTTAACTCTCAGCCAAACAACAGACAGGACTGACTACAAGCTGAACAACTGCACCAGGGATTTGCCCTCCTTAGAACAATCAACACTGGTGTATTTAAACAGCTAAGCATTGGGTTAGCAGCAAAGAACTTTAACCACTGTGCCACAAGGTGTAGCTATAATCAGGAAAATGGAAAATAACAAGTGTGGGCCAGGAAGTGGAAAAATTTGAACACTCATCTAATAGTGGCATTAAAAGTGGTACAGTTGCTGCGGTGAACAATTTAGCAGGTCCTCAAAAAGTTAAACATAGAATTCATGTTGTAGTTGTGGTTAGGTGCTATTGAGTCGGCTCTGATTCATAGCGACCCTGTGTACAACAGAATGAAATATTGCCCATTCTGTGCCAGCCTCACAATCTTTGCTATGAGCCCATCGTTGCAGCCACTGTATCAATACATCTTGTTGAGGGTCTTCCCCTTCTTTGCTGACTCTCCAGTTTACCAAGCATGATATCCTTCTCCAAGGAATGTTCTCTTCTGACAACATGACCAAAGTAGGTGAGATGAAGTCTGGCCATTCTCGCTTCCAAAGGAGCATTCTAGCTGCACTTCTTCCAGGACAGATTTGTTCGTTCTTTTGGCAGTCCATGGTACTTTCAGTATTCTTCACTAACACCACAACTCAAAAGCATCAACTCTTCTTGACC
Source organism: Orycteropus afer afer (assembly GCF_000298275.1). Taxonomy (NCBI): domain Eukaryota; kingdom Metazoa; phylum Chordata; class Mammalia; order Tubulidentata; family Orycteropodidae; genus Orycteropus; species Orycteropus afer. Next base: position 5,077,928 of record NW_006921647.1, on the reverse strand, counting down.
TTCCTTGTTCATTGTCCAGGTCTCACATGCATGTGAGGTGATTGAAAATACCAAGGCTTGGGTTAGGTGCACCTTAGTCTTTAAGGAGATATTTTTTGCTCTTCAGTACCTTGAAGAGGTCTTTTGCAGCAGATTTATATGACCCACCAATTCCACTCCTAGGTATATATTCAAGAAACTTCAAAGGAAGGACTTAAATGCTTGTACATCAATGTTTACTGCAGCATGATTCACAATAGCGAAAAGGTAGAAACAACACAAAAGTCCATCAACAGATGAGTAGATAAATACAATGGAATATCATTCTGCAACAGAAAAAAAAAAAAAATGAAGTACTAATACTTGCTACTCCCAAGTTCAGACACAGCAGCACCAGGGCCTCCTCTTCACTAGTCTGAGTTTTGGCTCCTTAGGGGCCCTCCCCTTTGGCTTCTAAGTGTTAACACATCAAGATTTTTTGTTTGGTTGGATGGTTGGTTGATTTTGTTATTTTCTCTCAGTCTTAGGGGTGTAGCTTCTTCTTGAAATTTCTACTCCGTAATACCTTAAAGTTGTCTGTTTATCTTTTCACTTACCTATTAGCTGCTTTATACTCATTTGCAATAGTTTCTATTAAATTTTCTGTGTTCAGTAAGACTTGTGTTTCTGCTTCCTGACCAGACTATAATTCATTCACCACCAAGCAGTCATCTGGCCAAACATATTACCTTAAATCTGATGGAAGCGCATCTATTAATGTCTTGCCAAAATACCAATTTACAAGAAATACAGGGGGCTGAGGAACATATAACTCATACCACAGGAATGCAATCAGCAAAACTTTGACAGTGGAAAATTTACAGAAGGGATCTGGCTTCTTCAACAATAAAAACACCACTTTACAAGAAAGAACTTTTCACAAATATATATATATATAGAGAGAGAGAGAGAGAGAGAGTTCAATCTGGGAAAGTGAATGCTTACTGGATAACTGATGTTATTAAAGAAAGAACTGTTATTTAAAAAAAAAAAAAAAAGAGAGATATGGACAGTGAAAATATGAAGCAGGAAAAATAGCCCCAAAGATGTCCATCACCTAACCCTCAGAACCTATGAGTATGTTCTGTTATGTGGCATGGGGGAATTAAATTTGCAGATGGAATCAAGGTTACTAATCAATTGACTTTGAGATGGATTGTCCAGCTGAGTCCAACATAATTCAAGGGTCCCTATAAGTGAAACAGGGAGGCAGGATGGTCAGAATTAGAAAGAGAGGACACCTAAGTCAAAGTGATGTGATGGCTGGCTTTGATGATGAAGGAAGTGTGGGCAGCCTCTAAAAACTGGAAAAGGACAAGGAAAGGTATTATCCTCTAGAGCCTTCAGAAGGAAAGCAGATCTGTGAATATCATACCTCGGTTTCAGTCCAGTGAGGCCCATTTGGGACTCCTGACCTCCAGGCCTGTAGTATTATGCATTTGTGTTGATTTAAGCCACTATGTTTATGGTAATTTGTTATGGCAACAATAGGTAACTAACTCAAACTCAAAGGGACAGAGTAAGAATTGGGAGGGGAAAAGGAGTGACAAATAAAAGCAAAGCCTTAGGGACTGAACTACAGTATTCCATGACACTCCACACAAATCTGTGAAAGAATTTTTCTCTATATTATATAACTTTGTTTATACATTTTTATCCCACCTGACTAGGAAATCCTTGAAGTCTGGAAAGGAAACTTACTAACCTTTTATGATAAGACTTCAACCTTATCATAGTGCTTTGCACATCTATAAATATGCATGAAAAGATACAAGGGAGGTAATTGAAAAAATCCAGAATCCAAATTTTAACCAGATATTTCACAGACTCCACAGAACACAGTTCTAAAAATCAGTGCACATTATTTAATTGCAATAAAATTTACTATAGACTAATATTCTATAAACACAAAAACACACATATCCACAGTAGAAAATTTATAATCCATTAAATGTTGAATCACTTTTAAACCCTGGCTACATCCATGCTAAATCTTGGATTAGAGATCCTTAATAGGCCAAAATGCTGAATGGTGCCATTTAAGGGCAAAACAGATAACATCTTTTTTTTTTAAAAGAAAAAAAAAAAAAACCTCTCTACTTTAATCAGATATAATAGTTCTATGTTTAACTGGCCAGATGTATTTTGAAGACAATGACCTACTAGCATGCTTTCATCTTCAGATAATGTCCCAATATGCTGAATTATGTAATTTAAGGTACAGATTATATCATGAAAAATAAAAGCACAGAGCACATTGAAATCATAGGAATGATAGTTGACTACCAGAGAATCAGGAGTAAAACTTATTGCCAGATTTGGACATTTGGCTGCCAAGCAGATATTAGCAGATGACAGACAAATAATTACCCAACATAATGAAGTAAAATATGCTCCAACATGTTCACACTATAATTGAAGATATAACTTGTGACATTCCATAACCAGAAAAAAATCACAACATAAACACACTGCCAGAATGCCAGAGTTACAAGTCTTACTTTTTATTTTTACTGTATCTAGGTTATGCTTGGTTCAAGAACACAGAGACAATATATTTTAATACAGAAAACAGATAAAGCATCAATCAAACAAACAACAAGATGACTCACAGTATTGCAGGACTTTCAGGAAGATAGCATGGGAGACTTTCTGACTGACAAAACTAAGTTCAAACCAGTAATCACTTCTTGTTCTAAGTACAATGATCAGAGAGTCAGAATCATAGCCTAGAGTTTGGCTTCTTAGCCAACTGCACATCATGACATTCATTTCTGCACACATGGTGTAAGCCTTTATGGGGTTAGAAATAGAAATTCTTGGATGTTTAACTAACCAATATATAAAAACTAGAGAAGTGCTTTCATACAGTGTTATCAAAGCCCTGTTGTTGTTGTTGTTGTTGTTGTTATGTGCCGTCGAGTCGGCCCCGACTCATAGCGACCCCTCCTTGGGTTTCCGAGGCAGTATCACTACGGAAGTAGGATTGCCCAACCTTCCTTCCGAGGAGTGGCTGGTGGGTTTGAACCACCAGCCTTCTGGTTAGCAGTCAAGTGCTTTACCCACTATGCTACCAGAGCTCCCAGGAGTCTTAAAAGAGGCCTGGATTTGGAGGAATGCAGGAGGCAGGGAGACAGAATGGGGGAGGGAGAAGGAGGTTGCAGAGCCAGGACCCTAGGCTCTGAGGACCACAAATACCACTTCACTCAGAGAAAGGCCACTTTTATCTATTTTATGAATTCGAGTTCTGCATAAAACTTCCTTTCCTTGCTTTAGAAAGAGAGAAAGCTAAAGATCTACTGACCTAAAGAGTGGAAAGTTTCGTTACAGAGTGGAGGCAACAAGAAATACATTGTACAGTGATGTTAAGGAAAAAAAAACTCACTCCCAAAATGTCTCTGTGGATTTAGTTCCATTCTCTAGTCCATTATGTGCCTCATGCTTATTACCACACCCCTCAGTTTACACCATTCAACAAACACACACCACACAAACATAAAATCTTATGATTCTTGCAGTAGATCCAGGATTCAGGCTCACCTAACTATTGTATATATGTCGGGAACATCTAGGATGCAGTTACAGTGTGTACCTTGTTCCTTTTGACTCAATTTAGATGGCCCCTCTTCACTTCCTATGCTAGTTAATAATGAGAAATGCAGTTTGACAACTGAAGACCTTCTTGAATGTAACATAGTTCCATGTGAAGCTAGTTCAGCCTCTCTTCTAACTCACTGCCGTCGAGTTGTTTCCAACTCATAGTGATCCCTCCTTGGATTTCTGAGGCAGTATCTCTACAGAAGTAGAATGCCCAATCTTCCTTCCGAGGAGTGGCTGGTGAGTCTTTGACCCTAACAAACCAAACACTACAGTAATTCTGTCTTCCTATTAACTCTACGGCTTTCTATATGTACCGTGCCTCTGGCTCAACCAACTTCAATCTTAAAAACTGTATTTTCTCATTCTGACCTTGACTATGTCATGGAATACAGGTCAATCTTTTTGCCATCTTTCTCAGCTCATGTGCTTTTTATGATCCCCTGACACACATCACAAACCATGCTCCCAACTCTTCAGTCTCTGTGCTAGGTTCTATCACCTGGCGGGAAAATCATTCTACTGTCGTCTGTTCCCTCCTCCTTCCAACTTGCATCACCTGTTTTGCTCTGTGCCAGCCCTATTTCTGAACTCACCACTCTTTACACACCCATGAAAGATTCTATCACATGGAAAATATTAGTTAACAGTACAGAATTTTCTGAACTTCACGGGCAACATAGAGGAGAAATATCACGTCTCACAATGCAAAATAAGCTACTTTCAAAATATTCACAAACCATTCTGGTCTCTGAAGTTCAAAGCTCCCATGAGGGCTGTTTTTCTCCACTGTTCCCCTAGACCAACCCAACTCCATTGGTTCCAGTTTCCTTACTCCAGCCTCAAATTTTTCCCCACTTTATTATGCAGAGAAAGTCATCCTTGCCCCCATCTTCTACCTTCCATTATAACCATCACCATGCTCAGCAAACAAAGGGCTTTCCAGAATCTAGGATGCACCCTCCCAGCCCTCATCCATAAACAGAGGAGATTATAAATGACTTTTTAAAAGTTAGCTTTGGAGTAGGTTATACCAATATTATGTTTTTAGGGTCACAGTATAAATATTAATGTATATAAATTCTATGTGACAGTAAACATAATTGTAATGAATTTGTACTATATCAAATATATAAAGCTATTCTTATGAAATATCAACTTATTCAGGTACCTGAAGAGAACACATGACAAATTCCAACAATAACTGTTGTTAACTGTGCAGTGACTGTCCAGATGGGATTGTAGAGCCAATATATGATTAATGTCTCACAGATATGCTTTGTTCTTTGTTTTCAAATAAGGTTTCAAGATTTCCATTATCAAAATAACAATGATACATCAGAACTTTTTCACTGTCATGGTCATAGAATTGAAAGAAGTCCAAAAGGTACTGAATGACTTCATTCCTTTGCCTTGAGGCAGATTGTCCTTTGAATGTTCCAGTGTATCAATCAATGGCTTTTTCAATACATCCCAAGGATGAGATTCCATAGTCTTCCCTGGTGTCTGAAAGAGTCAGTGTATTAGCTCTATTGTATGGTAAAGAGATAGGTGCCCCTCTTATAGGGGAAACCTGGCTTTCTAGAGCTCCCAGCAATGTTGACCACCCATGCTCAAATTCAGAAGAGCAACTCCTCAGCCTTTCAACACACCAAACATTAGTGGGAATGGTTGACTGGCAGGGCCAACCATTACCAGAGAATTGGCCTTCAAAAGAGTTAAAATAAAACCATGAGAATTAACTGCTCATTAAAACTTTTTTACTTTCTCTGAGGAGGAGGAATAATTATACTATCAGAAAGAAGGTGAGATAATATCTCAACAACAACTTTTATCATGCCTGGATGATAAGAATATCTAGCATGTATGTTCGATGACCTTTATCCATTGTCTCTAAAATTAAAATTAAAATCATGTGCCCAAGTCCTTTATGTGTCATATGGGATTCACTTCCAAATGATTACAAATAGATTCCTTTTCTGAAAAGGGATCTTAGACTTCAGGCACTACTTATAGAATAGTTACATGACCTACACATCAGATTACTAGAATTATAAGGACTCTTTCCAAGTTAAATATCACATGGGATTATTTATAATAATTTGGCACTTGACTTACAAAAAAAAAAAAACAGAAGTAAGACTGACCACATATTTAGGAACATTGTAGCCAGTGTATTTGGCCAACTCTAGCCACTCCTCAGAAGGAAGATTGGGCAATCTACTTCTGTAGAGATACCGTCTCAGAAACCCAAGGAGGGGTTGCTATGAGTTACATCTGACTCGAAGGCAGTGAATCTGGTTTTTTAATTATTATTATTACTCCTAAACTGTAGGACCAGAAATTCATCTAACTCCTCCCTTAGCCCTTTCAATGGAGCAGCACTATACCATTTTAACTCATGGCTCACTCAGATCCCCTCAGCAGAGATGAGCACAGATGCCTGTAGTTGAGGCATTGGTACAATTCTCACTTTCCCAGGTCTGATTCCCAGAAAATGTACTTCACAAGCAGCCACTCTCCATCTTTCAAGGAATGTTCATGTATTGCTATGATGCTGAACAAGTATCATTGGAAATTCCAAACTAAGATGGTGGACTCAAAAGGCTGGTAATCTACTTCTGCAAATTAGCCAATGAAAGCACTGTGCATTACAATGGTCCAACCCTCAGCTAATCATGGGGCTGGCACAGGACTGGGCAGCATTTTGTTCCATTGTGCATGGTGTCACTAAGAGTCAGGGGATGACTTGATGGTACCTTACAATAATAACAACAAAGCTTCAAAGTGAAAATCAAGCAAAAGAATTGTGGAGTTCAAGTAGTTATTTGGAAAAAGATCTGTGTCTGTTCTGACATGAGTCCTCTGGCCAGATTTCATGGAATACTTTCTGAGTCCCAGGGAAAAGGGGCTCAAAAGGACACTGGTGGTGTTCTTTAGAACCCTCTTGCAAGGGCAAAACCAAAGGTGGGGTTGGGATGGAAGCTTAGAACAGGTAGTGGTGCAATGTGACTTCAGGGAACTCTCCACATAACTGAACCCATGGCAGGAGGCAAAGCCAGTGGCAGAAAAGGTGGCAGGTACCTCCCTAAGCTTTGTAGGCCTGGAGGCCTGCACCTTGGATCCCTACAGAGGTGGCTGGTTACTAGGAACAAACCTGGGAAGTACTGTTCTCACAGCCAGAGCACAGGCTAGTGAATAAAACCCCTCTTGAGAGGAACTAAAACTAGGACTAAAAGATACCCTGCAATAGAGGAGCAGAAAACAGTGTTTATATGTGAGTCTAAAGTATAGGGAAAGAAAATAGCCGTGAGGTGTCATAAAAGAATAGTTTTTTAAAAGGCAGGGGACGTTAAGGAAGGAGGAAGGAAGGTAGAGAGTGAGAATTACTGTCAAGGAAAACTATGTTGAGGCCCACATTATTGAAAACATGAGAACTTGAAATTAAGAACTATCTCCCCTAGTGTAGGAAGTCTAGTCTCCTGTGTTTAAGAACAATGTTTTAAAACATGGTAATAAAAATCCTTTGTTCTTTTTTCATGGTATTTCTTCTTCTCTACCAATACCAGACTGCCTACCTCCTCCCATGCCTACATCTCATGCCCCAAATCAGGGAAGATTCACACTTTTCTCTATAAGCACAGTTTGTTTCCTATACTTCTCAGACATAAAACAATCTGGTTGGTTAGTTCCCTTATATTCTTAGGGATAGCCAAATATCATTGTGTTACCTTCCAATTTGCTTGTATTTTATCCTGAAAATGCAAATCCCATTCTCAGGGATACATTTTAATTATGGCATTTCAGCCTTTGTAAAGGTAGAGTTTTCCTCAAAACTTTGTCATGAAGTCTTGCTTACTCCATTTGTATATAACTTATGCCTCCCTATTGCTGTGGTTACTTGTCATCAAGGCATTCCTGATTCATGGTGGCTCTATGTACAACAGAACAAAATGTTGCCCAGTACTGTGTCCATTGTTGTAGCCATTGTGGATTTGAGTGCCTTGACTCTAGGGGGCTCATCTTCCAGCACCAGGAGACAATATTCTGCTGTATTCCATAGGGTTTTCACTGGCTAATTTTCAAAAGTAGATCACCAGACCTTCTCACCTAGTCTCACGCTGGAAGCTCTGCTGAAACCTGTCCACCATGGGTGATTCTGCTGGCATTTGAAATACCAGTGACAGAGCTCCCAGCATCACGGCAACACACAAGCCAACATAGTACAACAAACTGACAGACAGGTGATGGGCTAGCTCCTTAGGCCAGCTTAATTTAGTACAGTATAATTGTCTAAAAAGTAATTATGTGTATACCCCCAACTTTTCCATTTGTCTGAGATTTTGAAACCTCTGCTTAGAAAGATCTCCAGTTATTTCTGGGGGCTTCTGCCCACTCCAGTGCAGACCACAATCCACTGGCTGCCAAGCCACTGAAGGCCCCACTCCAAAACCATGGATGGTGGTGTCAGTATTGCACTCTGTTACATTTTAATTAGTCTTAAATTATTAAAATGTAATTAATTCTCTGTTACTGTTTTATTTGTACCTTACTTAGTTGCAAAATGATTTAAAGTCCTAACATATGTACAATGAAATAATAAGTAGGAACTGAGATCATACAAATATAATGGTAAAAAGATTAGAATGAAGCTACAGATGAAATTAGAACATAAAACTCATGCCATAAAATCACATACGCTTGCCTGAGGGAGCTTGTTCCATAGAGTAAGGGGCTGTGCATTCTGTTTATGTGAAGTCAGGGTCAGATTCTAACAGCTGCAGCAGAGTGGGATGTTTCTTCTTTGGTGAAGAGTTTATGTTCATGATAATTTTTAATCCCTCCCCAGAAATGTTCCTCAAACTAGTGCCTCAATGTCAGAGTCTTGACAACACTCACTGTGGGGTTTGACCTTTAACCTATAAACCTGCTAACCTGTTTGGGGACAAGTTATGTCATCTTTCCATTATTTGGCCCCATTCACCATCTGTGCACATAACTATATTTGCCATTTACAAAAACTAGAGAAATTCCTATTTATTTTAGAGCACAAAAGTCTCAAATATCTGGGAAGATGTAAAATAGAGAAGCACATTGACTCTATTGCATGTGTACAGACTCTCTTGGATGATAGTATCAATTCTGTAGCCAAATTTCTATTCATCCCACTCAACCCTACCATTATCTCAGTGTCATTTACTTTATGACTCTTAAAGTCAGATATTTTGGATTATGAAATCTTGTTTCCATAACAAATTATTTCAACATCTTTTATGATTTGTGGCTTAGGAAAAGGAAATCACATAATTTAGTCCTACTCCCTGGACATCCAAGCACTCTAAGTATAGTGTACTCTCCCCAGTAAAGACCTTGAAGAAAACTTCAGGCCCTTTCTCCAGACCTTCAGAGAAAGTAAAAAGTTCCATAACTATCAAGAGCAACAACATGGCCTCCAAAAAGATTAGAGTCATTGAGTGGGAAAGAAAGAGAAAATATAGAGATAGTGGTGCAGTGCCTAAGGCATTTGACTCTTAACCAGAAGGCTGGTGGTTCAAACCTACCAGCTACTCTGTGGAAGAAAGACCTGGAAATCTACTTTTGTAAAGATTTACTGTCTCATAAACCCAATGGGGGTCGCTATGAGTCAGAATCGACTTGATGGCAGTGGGTTCAGTTTTTGGTTTTGAAAGATAGGTTTGACATGGGTGAAAGGAAAATAGTAGGAAAAAAAGTGTGACTAACACAATATCACCAAGGAAAAGGAAGACATGGGGGGCTACACAAGAGGTCTAGAAAATAAAGGTAAATAGTACAATAAATAAATAAATAGAGTCATAGTGACAAAATAGAAATAGTGTTGTTCCCTAGTGTTATGCATTGAATTTGTGGCCCCAAAATACGTGTTGAAACCTTAACCCCTGTACCTATAAATATTACTCTGTTTGAAAATAGAAGCTTGGGTGGTAAAAGTGGATTGTGATTGGCTACTGACCTCAGTAGCTTCATAGGAAAAAAAAAAAAAAAAAAAGCTGACAACATACTTATGTAAAGGTTACAGATAAGAAAACCCTATGGAACCAGGGGAAGATGGTGTTGTACCTATAATCCAGACATTTGTTCCCCTTAGCAATGTAATCTCTGAATAACTAGGTAAAGCAAATAGAAATAATGAAACTGGAGTTATGAGAAGCTAAAATTTTAGATTTAGTGAAGGCAGAGAAAAAGAGCAGACTAAACAACTGGGAAAAATAAACAAACACACCTAGCAAGTAGAAACGGAGAGATATAGAAGAAAAGGACTCATTAAAAGTACAAAAGAGGTCGGCAGAAGGAAGGGGGGAAAAAAGAAAAAATTCACAGAACCTACAGAGGCATTGGTGACTCAGAATGCCCACACCAGGAGTTTCTGGCAGTGACCTTGGGAGCAGCCTAGATGATCTTACAGGAAAACAGATCAAGAGCCCCCATGGATTGGGCTGCTGCAGAGTCCAGAAAGGAGCAGAGGAAAGGGAGAAACTCCCTCCTAGAAGGCAGAGCCCTGGAGCGAGTTCATAGCAATGGGCTGGAATTCAACTCTTCCACGACCCCTTTTTAGCACAGAGTGGACAGAGGTGCGAGATTTTTGCAGTTTCTCTATCCAAGCAGAAGGTAGTGACCCTCTATCCATTGGGCTCTCTGTCAATTTTAAACAGTGGGTCTTTGATTGACAATAGGACATCATCATTAGTAGATGGCTCAGGAAGACACAAACTACACTGCCCATCATGGCAGAGCTGTCTCTACTATCTCACCCAAACGCAGAAAACAGAGTCTCACTACTGGTGCCTATTTTTGTTTTTTTTGCTTTTTTCCTCTTCTCCTCTGCCTCATCCAATGGAAGGAACACATTAAATTGCCACCAGGCAACAGGAATTATTACACTGAACACCTCATTCAATAGCTCACAGCAATAATTCCTGTGCCACAGAATCAGTGACAGACGGTGGACAACACCTGCTCATCCCTACTTCAAATCCCCTTCACAACGAACAGAGACCTGCACCCACATCTACACCAGTAATTCCACCAACATAGAAAGAGCTGGAGAGCAACCCACTACAATTGAGTTAATAACCAAAAAAGTACACCTACTTCACACTTTCAGATATTGTAAAACATAAAATCAGGGTGAAACAAATCA
>NW_006921647.1:5048222-5065873 GCF_000298275.1 Orycteropus afer afer | reverse complement strand
CTTCATTCCTGAAGGGTCTGGGCTGTTAGCAGTCATATCAGAATTGGGTTGCTGTAACTTTCCATTGACTTTAATCACAGGGTATTATAGTACTAAGAGACATCCTGAAGATCTCCTGTGTTCCAGATATATTCTTCTTTACCTCCATTATGTAAAGTCAATCCCGTTTCCTCTTGGTAATCAGGATCTATCACACCAGATAATACAGTAATGCCCTTCTTTATCTGTTGATCCAGAGGCATGAGGAAGCTAAAATAGCCAGGTGGCATTCTTAATTTCCAGTTCAATGCAATCAGTATTGTGTCTCCAGGTGGGAGTATTCCTCCCTTTAGGACTAAGATCTCCAGATCTGTAGATCATAGGGTAGCAGGGACAGGAAGCAAAAATTTTTTGAGTGGGTCATTAGGGGTAATAGTGAGTGGTACCACTCCTGTTTCTACCCCTTGGTTCCTGGATCCATGAATCCTGGCTTTTGGAGAAACAGAACCCTATATTGGACGCTAGTTTAGAGCATATACTGCCTCCTGGAGAACATTGCACCAAGCCTTCAAGGTATCACCACCTAGCTGGTGCCGTAATTGTGTTTTCACTAGGCCATTCCATCATTCTATCAAGCCAGCTGCTTCAGGATGATGGGGAACATGGTTGTTGTTGCTGTTGTTATGTGCCATTGAGTCAGACCTGACCCACAGCAACCCCTCCTTGGGTTTCCAAGGCACTATCACTATGGAAGTAGATTGCCCAACCTTCCTTCTGAGGAGTGGCTGATGGGTTTGAACCACCAGACTTCTGGTTAGCAGTCAAGTGCCTTAGGCACTACACTACCAGAACTCCTGGGGAACATGGTAAGACCAGTGAATTCCATGAGCATAGGCCCATTGCCGCACTTCATGTGCTGTGAAATGAGTCCCTTGATCTGAAGCAATGCTGTGTGGGATACCATGACATTGAATAAGGCATTCTGTAAGTCCATGGATGGTAGTTTTGGCAGAAGCATTGCATGCAGGGAAGGCAGATCCATATCCAGAATAAGTATCTATTCCAGTAAGAACAAAACACTGTTCTTTCCATGATGGAAGTGGTCCAATGTAATCGACCTGCCACCACATTCCTGGCTGATCAGCCTGAGGAATGGTTCCATATCACAGACTTAGTGTTGGTCTCTGATGCTGAAAGATTGGGCACTCAGCAGTGGCAGTAGCCAAATCAGCCTTGGTAAGTGAGTTCCTCTTGCTAAGCCCATGCATAACCTCCATCCCTGTCACCATGGCACTTTGTTCATGAGCCCTTTGAGCAATGGCAGGAGTAGATGGGAAAAAAGGATGACTGGAGTCCACAGAACATGTCATCCTATCCACCTGATTGTTAAAGTCCTCCTCTGCTGAGGTCACCTTTTGGTGGGCATTCACATGAAACACAAATACCTTTACTCCTTTGGCCCATTCAGAGAGATCTATCCACATACCTCTTCCCTATACATCCTTATCACCAATCTTCCAATCATGCTCCTTCCAAGTCCCAGACCATCCAGCTAAGCCATTAGCTACAGCCCATGCATCCATATATTATCGCACATCTGCCCACTTCTTATTCCACAGCCATATGCTCTGTTCAAAGTTCTGCCCATTGGGAAGATTTCCCTTCACCACTGTCCTTTAAGGAAGTCCCAGAAAGGGGCTGCAATGCTGCTGCTGTCCACTTTTGAGTGTGCTTGCACAGAACCATCTGTAAACCAGACACAAGTTTTCTCTTCCTCAGTCAACTGACCATAAGGAACTCCCCATGAGACCATAGGTGCAGACTGGGAGAGGGAAGGTAGTGTGACTAGAGTGCAGACCATAGGCATTTGGGCCACTTCCTCATGCAACTTACTTGTGCTTTCAGGTCCTGGTCAATTGTGGTGGTTATGTTTGTGTGTCAACTTGGCTAGGCCTGGTTGAGTGGCTGGGCAGCTGGATGTAGTATTCTCCATGATGAGACTGGTAATCAACTCCATGGTGGAATCTATTGTGAGCAGTTGAGTAGCTGCCTCTGGGTATGTGGTCTGCTTCCTGTATATAAGGAGAAGCCTTGAGAATGGTCTCTAGCCTATGACATGCTTGGACCCTGCATGTAGCCGTGTAGTTGCTCAGCAGCCTGCTATGCTCAGCCAACATTGGGACTTACAATGGACTTAAGTTAATGACCTGCCATGTGGTTTGGTAACCTCGGGCCTATGCCTTTTTACTTGTCAACCTTGGGGTGTCTCAGTCTCAGCAGCCAGCAGCTGTCTGAGTGAAGAAATGTCTCCAGCTCCCGTGGGCTGGGAGCAGGAGGCAGAGCTGGACCCCAAGGTTGAGGGGCTTTCTCCCAGCCCCTAGAGGCTGGCACTTTGAAGTTGGACTTAAAGCCTCCAAATTGTAAGAATAAACTCCTGTTTGTTAAGGCCATCCCATTTATGGTATATATTCTTGTCAGAGCAGCACTAGGTAACCAGAACAGAATTTGGTACCGAGAGAGTGGGGTGCTGCTCTGACATACCTAAAATGTGAAAACAGGAGTGGAGTGCATCCTTGACCCAAGACCTTGGCAGAGAGACCCTGGCATATGGCATGACAGACAGCAGGAGCAGAGCAAGAGACCAGCATGAGAGATGGCAGGAGCAGAGCCCAGAGAACCAGCATGAGACATCAACGGCCTTACCAGCCCACAGAGGAGAAAGCTTGATGCCTTTGGTTAGGCAGCTTCGTGGTGGAGTAGGTTGCCTTCAGGCATTAATTGGTAGAAAAGACTGGCATGAAATGGAGTAGCAGTTTGACTGGCCCATGGAGCAAAATGCTGAGTGTTTTTAGGGCAGGAAGATTTCCTGCAGAGTGGATTGCCTTGGAATTAATCAGCAGAAGCGGAGAGACCAAGCAAACGGAAGCAGAGCTGCCTCATCCTGAAAGGCAGGACTATGGCATTTGGGGGTGGAATGATCACAGTCCCCTAGGTTTCAAAGATCCAGGCCTTCACCAACTTGGTTCTGGAGTGTGGGGCTGCTCGTTCATGTGAGTCAGTGGGATGAAGCCATAGCTGTTGCCCAAGAAGGAGAGGGATGGGGCCCACCAGGCTAAGGGGATGAGGTCACCACTCAGGAACTAGGGGACTGGAGCCACCCAGTGGAGGAGACCTGTAGAGATACCATCCATTGAAGAGCTGTACAGGTGCTGAGTTGACAAGGGGTGGAATTGTGGTGGTTATGTTTGTGTGTCAACTTGGCTAGGCCCGGTTGAGTGGCTGGGCAGCTGGATGTAGTATTCCCCATGATGTGACTGGTAATCAACTCCATGGTGAAATCTACTGGGAGCAGCTGAGTAGCTGCCTTTGGGTATGTGGTCTGCTTCCTGTACATAAGGAGAAGCCTTGAGAATGGTCTCTAGCCTATGGCATACTTGGACCCTGCATGTAGCCATGTAGTTACTCAGCAGCCTGCTATGCTCTGCCAACATTGGGACTTAAAATGGACTTAAGTTAATGACCTGACATGTAGTTTGGTAACCTCGGGCCTGTGCCTTTTTACTTGTCAACCTTGGGGCTTGTCAGTCTCAGCAGCCAGCAGCTGTCTGAGTGAAGAAACACCTCCAGCTCCAGTGGGCCGGGAGTAGGAGGCAGAGCTGGACCCCAAAGTTGAGGGGCTTTCTCCCAGCCCCTAGAGCCTGGCACTATGAAGTTGGACTTAAAGCCTCCAAATTGTAAGAATAAATTCCTGTTTGTTAAGGCCATCCCATTTATGGTAAATTTTTGTCAGAGCAGCACTAGGTAACCAGAACAGAAGGACAAAAGAGCAGACTAGAACTGGCTGAAGAATGCATTTCCCAACTAGAAGACAAATCCCTTGATGCCAGCCTGTGTGAAGAAAAATCAGAACAAAGATTTAAGAGAGATAAAGAGAACATTAAAGTTATATAGGATGACATGAAAAGAAACAACATACACCTCATTGAGATACCAGAAGAGGAAGAAAGAAAAAAAAAAAAAACTGAGAAAATTATGGAAGACTTGCTAACAGAAAACTTCCCCCATATAATGAAGGATGAAAAGATATCTGTCTAAGAAGCTCAATGAACCCCATACACAATAGATTCCAAGAGAAAGTCACCAAGGCATATCATAATCAAACTCACCAAAATGAAAGACAAAGAAAGAATCTTCAGAGCAGCTCAGTAAAAAAGAAATGTCACCTATAATGGACACCCAATAAGACTAAGTTCTGATTTCTCAGCAGAAAACATGCAGGCAAGGAGGAAATAGGGTGGTGTATATAAAAAAATTGAGGGAAAGGACTTCCAACTAGGAATTACATATCCAGCCAAATTGTTCCTCGAATATGAGGGTGAAATAAAGACATTCTTTGACAAACAGAAATTAAGGGAATTTGTGAAAAACAGATCAACCATATAAGAAAAGCTAAAGGGAGTCTTTCCAATAAAGATCCCATAACAGAGAAGAACAAATTAAAATCAAGACACTTGACATCACCACTTAGAAACCAAACCAGAAACAGATGATCAAAATAAGCTCATAAAATAATGTACACAGTGAAAAAAGAGTCAATCTGCAGATGACACCAGCAACAAAGCAAATAGAGGGAATAAAAGCTTTAATTACAAAACTTCCAAATGATGAGGAAGATAGGACAATGTCTTTATAGAACTGACTGTTCCAGACTTAAGAAGATAAGAACTTACTTCAGGGTAACCACAGAGATAAGTAACAATCCCTATAGGCAAACTCAGAAAGAAGAAAAACACATGGGCTTAATAATAATAATAATAAATGAAGGGCTTAATAATGGCTTAATAATAATAATAATAAATATAAAACCAATAATAATGAAGAAAAGAGAAGAAATACTTGATAACAAAATGAACCCAACACAGAAAAATATTTGGAACAAGGAAATTACCAACAACACAACAAAAAACACAATAGAAGGACAGCAATAAATTCATACCTATCACTAATCATACTCAATGTGAATGGACTAAATGCACCAGTCAAGAGAATGAGAATGGCAGATTGTATAAGAAAAGAAGACCCATCGATATGCTGCATACAAGAGACCTACTTTAGACACAAACATAAAAACAAATGAAAAATTAAGGGGTGGAAAAAAATATACCAAGCTAGTGGTTCAAACCCACCAGCCACTCCTTGGAAGGAAGGTTGGGTAATCTACTTCCATACTGATACTACCTCAGAAACTCAAGGAGGTGTCACTATGAGTCAGGTCCAACTCGATGGCACATAACAACAACGACAACAATGGCAACCAAAAAAGAGCAGGAGTGGTAATATTAATTTCTGATAAAATAGACTTCAAGGTGAAAAACAGCATAAGGAACAAAGAAGAACATTATACGGTGCTAAAAAGATTGATTGACCAAGAAAACATCACCATAATTAGTATATATGCACCCAATGAAAGTGCTCCAAAATATGTAAAACAAATATTAACTGAACTGAAAGGAAAAATAACACTACAATAATAATGTTGTTGTTGTTATGTGCCGTCGAGTCGGCCCCGACTCATAGCAACCCCTCCTTGGGTTTCCGAGGCAGTATCACTATGGAAGTAGGATTGCCCAACCTTCCTTCCGAGGAGTGGCTGGTGGGTTTGAACCGCCAGCCTTCTGGTTAGCAGTCAACTTCCTTAGGCACTATGCTATCAGAGCTCCCAACAATAATAATAGGAGACTTTAACACAGCACTTTCAAGGAGGGAGAGAACAACTAGACAAAGCCCAACAAAGAAACAAAAGAACTCATCAATACAATCAACCAACTTGACTTCATAGACATATAAAGAGCACTCCACCCAACAAAAGCACAATACACATTCTTTTCCAGTGCACATGGATCATTCTCTAGAATAGAACATACGTTAGGACACAAAACAAGCCTCAATAAATTCAAAAACATTGAAATACTACTAAACATCTTCTCAGATCACAGTGCTATAAAATTAGAAATCAATAATAGGAACATCAAGGGGAAAATATCAAATGTGTGGGAACTGAGTAATACACTGCTCAAAAACTACTGGGTAATAGCAGAAATGATGTGTGAAATAAAAAATTCCTAGAAACAAATGAGAATGAAGATACAACTTACCAAAACCCTTGGGACACAGCAAAAGCAGTACTCAGAGGTCAATTTATAGCAATAAATGCACACATCAAAACAAAGGAAAGAAACAAAATCAACACTGTAACTCAACAACCCCGACAATTAGAAAAAGAGCAAAAAAGAAACCTACAATATCCAGAAGTGAGGAAATAATAAAGATCAGAGCAGAAATAAACAAAACAGGAAACAAAACAACAACAACAACAACAAAAGTAGAGTAAATCAACAAAACAAGAAGAGGGTTCTTTGAAAAAATTAACAAAATTGACAAACCACTGGCAAATATAACAAAAGAAAAGAAAGAGAAGATGCAAATAACACAAATAATAAATGAAAAAGGAGACATCACAACAGAACCAGCTGAAATAAAAAGATAATAACAGAACATTATGAAGAACTGTATTCTAACAGATATGAGAACCTAGAAGAGATGAACAAGTTTCTAGAAACACAAGTCGTACCTAAACTATCCCAGTCAAAGATAGAATATTTGAACAGACCCATAACAAAAGAAGAAATTGAGCAGGTCCTAAAAAAACTTCCCACAAAAAAAGTCCTGATCCAGATGGCTTCGTTGGAGAATTTTACCAAACATTCAGGGAAGAGTTGACACCTACATTACTCAAACTATTCCAGAACATAGAAAAAGATAGAATGTTCCCAAATTCATTTTATGAAGCAAGCATAACACTGATACCAAAACTAGGGAAAGACACCTCTGAGACGAAAACTACAGACCAATATCCCTTGTGAATATAGAAACAAAAACCTTCAGCAAAATCCTAGCTAACAGAATCTAACAACATATCAAAAAAATAATACATCATGACCAAATGAGATTCATACCAAGTATACAAGGATGGTTCAGCATCAGAAAAACAATCAATGTAATGCACCACATAAACAGAAGAAAAGAAAAGAACCAAATAATCATATCAATTGATGCAGAAAAGGCATTTGACAAAAATCCAACACTCATTCCTGTCCAGAACTCTCAACAAAATAGGAATAGAAGGGAAAATCCTCAACATACTAATGGGCATATACACAAAGCCAACAACCAACATTATTGTTAACTGAGAAAGACTCAAAGCATTCCCCTTGCTAGCAGGACAAGACTGCTCTCTATTTAACATTGTATTGGAAGTCCTAGGGCAATAAGGCAAGAAAGAGAAATAAAAGGCATCCAAACTGACAAAAAGGTAGTAAAGCTATCTCTATTTGCAGATGACATGATCCTATATGTAGAAAATCCAAGAGATGCAGCAAAAATAATTACTGGAACTAATAGAAAGTTTCAGCCAAGAGGCAGGATACAAGGTCAACATGAAAAATCAGTTGGATTCCTCTACATCAACAATGAGGCCTCTGAAAAGGAAATAAGGAAAACAATACCATTTACAATGCTGTTGTTGCTATGTGCCATCGAGTCAGACTCCACTCATAGCGACCCTTCCTTGGGTTTCCAAGGTGGTATCACTAAGGAAATAGATTGCCCAACCTTCTTTCCAAGGAGTGGCTGGTGAGTTTGAACCACCAGCCTTCTGGTTAGCAGTCAAATGCCTTAGGCATTACACTACCAGAGCTCCTACCATTTACAATAGCTGCCAAAAATATAAAATATTTGGGATTAAATCTTACCAGAGACACAAAAGATCTATACAAAGAAAACTGTGAAACACTACTACAAGAAACTACAAGAGATCTACATAAATGGAAGAACTTGCCTTGGTCATGGATAGGAAGACTGAATATTGTGAAAATGTCAATATCACCCAAAACAATCTACACATTCAAAGCAATCAAAGGTTTTTAAGGATATGGAAAACTAATTATTAATTTCATATGGAAAGAAAGATCTATCTTTAAGATCAATCCTGAAGTACAACACTGTCAGTGGCAGGATAAAATCCATACACATATGAGGAAGACCAACTAATATTACTAATATTCAAATTTACACCAAAGCCAAATATGAGGAAATTGAAGATTTCACCAACTTCTGCAGTCTGAAATCGACGAAACATGCAATCAAGATGTGTTAATTATCACTGAGGATTGGAATGCAAAAGTTGGAAACAATGAAGAATCGCCGTTGCTGGAAAATAGGGTCTTGGTGATAGAAATGACGCTGGAAATCATATGATAGGATTTTGCAAAACCAATGATTTATTCATTGCAAATATCTTTTTTCAACAACATGGACTTTGCCAGATGGAGTATACAGGAATCAGATTGACTACATCTGTGGCAAGAGGAGATGGAGAAGCACAATATCTTCAGCCAAAATTAGGTCAGGAGCTGACTGTGGAACACACCATCAGCTGCTCATATACAAGTCCAAGTTGAAACTGAAGACAATTAAAACAACTCCATGAGAGCCAAAATATGACCTTGATTTTGTCCCCCCTGATTTTAGAGACCATCTAAAGAACAGATTTGATACATTGAACACCAATGACCAAAAAACAGAAAAATTGTGGGATGACATCATGATCATCCATGAAGAAAGCAAAAGGTCAATAAAAGACAGAAAAGGAAGAAAAGACCAAAGTGAATGTCAGAGGAGACTCTGAAACTTGCCCTAGAATGGAGAGTAGCTAAAGCAAATGGGAAAGCCGACAGGATAAAAGAGCTGAACAGAAGATTTCAAAGAACAGCTCAAGAAGACAAAGTCAATTATTATAATGAAATGTGCCAAGAGTTGGAGTTAGAAAACCACAAGGGAAGAACATGTTCAGTGCTTCTCAAACTGAATGAACTGAGGAAAAAAATTAAGCCTCACATTGCAATATTGAATGATTCCAAGGGCAATATGTTGAATGATTCAGTAAACATAAAAAGAAGATGTATGGAATACACAGAGTCGTTATACCAAAAAGAATTGGTAGATGACCATCCATTTCAGGAGGTGGCATTTGATCAATGGTATTGAAGGAAAAAGTCAAAGCTGCACTGAAGGAATTGGTAAGAAAAAAAAAAAGGCTCTGGGAATTGACGGAATACCCATTGAGATGTTTCAGCAGATGCCTTGCTGGAGGCACTTACTTGGCTATGCCAAGAGATTTGGAAGACAGCTACCTGGCCAATTGACTGGAAGAGATCCATATTTGTACCCATTACAAAGGCAGGTGATCCCACAGAATATGAAAATTATCTAACAATATCATTGATATCACACAAGTAAAATCTTACTGAAGATAATTAAAAAATGGTTGCTGAAGTATGTTGACAGAGAACTTCCAGAAATACAAGCTGGATTCAGAAGGGAATCTGAAGTGAGGGATATCATAGCTGGTGTCAGATGGATCTTGGTTCAAAGCAAAGGAACCAGAAATATGTTTACTGGTTTTTTATTGACTATGCAAAGGCATTCGATTGTGTGATCATAACAAATTATGGATAACTTTGAGAAGAATAGGAATCCCAGAACACTTAATTGTACTCATGAGGAACCTGTACATAGACCAGGAGGCTGTCATTCAAATGCAACAAGGGATACTGCATGGTTTAAAATCAAGAAGGGAGTGTGTCAAGGTTGTATCCTTTCACCATACTTATTCAACATGTATGCTGAGCAAATAATCTGAGAAGCTGGATTATATGAAGAAGAATGTGACATCAGGATTAGAGGAAGGCTTATTAACAACCTGTGATACACAGACAACACAACTTTGCTTGCAGAAAGCAAGGATGACTTAGAGCACTTACTGATGAAAATTAAAGACTACACTCTACAGTACGGATTACAACTCAAAATAAAAAAATCCTTACAACCGGGCCAATGAGCAGCATCACAATAGCTGAAGAAAAGATTGAAGTTGCCAAAGATTTCATATTACTTAGTTCTACAATCAACACCAATGGAAGCAGCAGTCAAGACATCAAAAGACGTATTGCATTGAGCAAATCTGCTGCAAAAGACCTCTTTCAAGCACTGAAGAATGAAGATATCTCCTTGAAGACTGGATGCACCTAACCCAAGCCATGGTATTTACAATTGCCTCATATGCATGTGAAAGCTGGACAATGAATAAAGAAGATCAAAGAAAAGTTGATGCTTTTGAGTTGTAGTGTTGGCGAAGAACGCTGAAAGTACTGTGAACTGCTAAAAGAACTAACACATCTGTCCCAGAAGAAGTGCAGCCAGAATGCTCTTTGGAAGTGAAAATGGCCAGACTTCATCTCACCTATTTTGGTCATATTGTCAGAAGGCACCATTCTCTGAAGAAGGATGTCCTGCTTGGTAAAGTGGAGGGTCAAAGAAAGAGGGGAAGGTGCTCAATGAGATGGATAGGCACTGGGGCTGCAGCAATGGGCTCAGGTATAGTAAGGATAGTGAAGCTGTCACAGGACCAGGCAGTGTTTCATTCTGTTGTACATAAGGTTGCTATGAGTTGGAGACAACTCAGTGGCACATAACAACAATAACAACATGGAAAGGAAAGAGACTTCAGATAATCAAAGCACTGCTTAAGAAGAAAAACAAAGTAGGTCTCACACTCCCCATTTTCAAAACCTACTATACAGACACAGTAATTATAACAGTGTGGTATTGGTACAATGATAGACAGATAGACCAATGCAACAGAATCAAAAACCCAGAAATAGACCCATCCATCTATGGACAGTTGATCTTTGACAAAGGACCAAAATCCATTAAATGGGGGAGAGATACCCTCTTTAACAAATGGTGCTGACAAAACTGGATAGCCACTTGCAGAAAAATGAAACAAGATCCATACTTTACTCTATACACAAAAACAAACTCAAGTTGAATCAAAGACTTAAATGTAAAACCTCAAACTATAAAGTTCATAAAAGATAAAATAAAAACAAATCTAGGGGCCCTAATTTACACCATAAAAAGTCTATCAAGCATAACCCATGATGCACAGCAGTGGAGGAGAAGCTAGATGACTGGGACCTTTTAAAATTAAATTCTTATGCATATCAAAAGACTTCTCCAAAAGGATAAAAAGAGAACCTACAGGTTGGGAAAAAATATTTGGCTATGATATATCTAACAAAGGATTTATCTCCAAAATTTATACAAAACTTCAACACCTCAACACCAAAAACAGAAAAATTCCAATTTAAAAATGAGCAAGGGACATGAACAGACACTTCACTAAAAATGATGTCCTGGCAGCCAACAAACACATGAGGAAATGCTCACAATCAGTAGCCATGAAACTAAAAAAAAAAAAAAAAAACTCACTGCTGTTGAGTCAGTTCAAACTCATAGCAACCCCTCCTTGAGTGTCTGAGGCAGTATCTCTAAGGAAATAGATTGCCCAGTCTTCCTTCCAAGGAGTGTCTGGTGGGTTTGAACCACCAGCAGTCAAATGCCTTAGGCACTACACCACCAGCTATTAGAGAGATACAAATCAAAACAACAATGACATATCATCTCACTCCAGCAATAATAGCAAAGTTCAACAAGACAGAAAATAACAAATGCTGGTGAGGTTGCAAAAAGATTGGAACACTCATACACTTCTGGTGGGACTGCAAAAAGGTACAACCATTGTGGAAAATGGTGTGGCATTTCCTTAAAAAAAAATTGAAATTAGAAATACCATCCAATCCAGCAATTCCATTACTAGGAACATATCCTACAGAGGTGAGAGACAGGACATGTACAGAGACATATGCACACTCATGTTTGTTGCAGAACAATTCACAATAGCAAAAAGATGGAAACAATCTAAATGTCCATCAACAGATGAATGGATAATCAAATTATGGTATATTCACACAATGGAATACTATGCAATATTAAAGAATAATGGAGAATAAATGAATCATCTCACAGTGTGGATGAATTTGGAGGACATTATGCTGAGTGAAATAAGTCAATCACAGAAGGACAAATACTGTATGAGCCCATTATTGTAAAAAGTCAAGGACAGGTTTACTTAGGGGAGGAAACTCACTTTGTAGTTTCTGGGGATGGGAGAGAAAGGGAGGGAAAATTTTGGACTAGTAGAGGGTCACTTGTTCATTTGGGTGAGGGGAGGCATGGCATGGAAAGAGTCAGTAACCAGCACGATGACATTGGGGAAACGAAAGACACTGAAATTACATAAGTAATAGACAACACAGGCAAATGCTAGTATATGCACAATTCTGCATTACCACTAACATCAAACACCAGACTACAGATAAATACATAGACAAGTGAGAAGATCAGGTGGGGGTTGGCAAACAGGAATATATCCTAGACGAGGATAGATTTACCTGAAGATAATCTTACATATGCATTTGTGCTACAAAACTATCCATACACATTACAGAAGCAACAGAAGGCAAGAGTTGGAGTAACCTCTCAGAGACAACCATACCCTTTGAGAGAGAGAATCACCAAGCCTTCCAACGTGGGCTCATAGTCTTGGAGGACACCAAACTCAATTGGCACAACATAGTACACAAAAATTTTGTTCCACAACCTACTTTGGTGAGTAGCAACTGGGGTCTTAAAAGCTTTTGAGCAGCCATCTAAGATGCAACTATTGGTCTCCTCTCATCTGAAGGAAAGAAAAATGAAGAAAATCT
This sequence comes from Orycteropus afer afer, assembly GCF_000298275.1. Lineage (NCBI taxonomy): Eukaryota > Metazoa > Chordata > Mammalia > Tubulidentata > Orycteropodidae > Orycteropus > Orycteropus afer. Next base: position 5,053,166 of record NW_006921647.1, on the reverse strand, counting down.
GGAAACAATTAACCCAAGGATATTATGGACCCCAAGACCAGAAGAACTAGATGGTGCCTGGCTACCAATGTCAACCTCTTAGAAAGGGATCAAACCTGGAGATCTCAGATAGAATGGGAGGAAAAATGTGGAACAAAATCCAAAAGCATAAAAATGACCAGAATTACTGGTCAGCTACAGTCTAGTGGAACCCACACGACTATGGCCTCACATTACCCTTTGGGCCTAGAATTGGACTCACTCTTATAGATTGCCTCTCAGCCCAACAATAGAAAGACCTAAATGCAGAACACCTATTCCAAGGTAATGCACCTACTTACTCTAGGGAAATATACACCCCTTAGAGCAATCAGACATGGGGCACCAGAGGGACAGCACTCACATAGAGGGAAAGAAACCTGGAAAGACAGAAGTTCATAGTCAAGAAGGGCACAGGGAGGGGGTAGTCACAGGGACAGGAGGGGAGGAGAGTTTGTTATGGTCAGGGATGGTAATCAGGGCATGAAATCAAATGCACACAAACTGTTGAATGTAAAACATATTTTGCTCTGTAAATTTGCACCCAAAGTGCAATAAAATGTAAAAAGAAAGAAAACCCCATGGAGAATTTCTACACTGTAATATATGGGGTTATCTTGATTTGGAATCAACTAGACAGCAAGGAGTTTGGTTTTCAGGTTGTCTTTTATTAAACAGGATTTTCTTCTATTATGCTAATGAGGTCGTGCCAGTGTAAGGTGGATCCTAAACCTAATCACTTCTGAGTTATAAAAAGCCCAGGATAGACACAGAGACACACAAATGAAGGAAGACAGATACCATGTGAACATCATCTACAAGCTAAGGAATGTGAGGAAACAAAGGAACAGCCGGAACTACCAACAAGGAAGGAATTGACAGTACCAAGATCCTGGCCTGGACTTTTAGACTCCACAACCGTGAGAAAATAAATTTCTGTTCTTTAAAGCCACCACTTTTGGTATTTCTGTTTACAGCAGCACTAACAAAGTAAGACACTTAGTAAAGGTGATTCATATTACATTATAGTTAAGAATCCATGACCATAAGAGAGAGGCCAGCATCGGCCATCACTGCCAGTTCAGACTGATGTTTAAAACTCAAGACTCTCATACTTCCTTCTCTAATTTTCATGTTGAAAAAATAAGTGTGAGGGGGGCAGAAGACTTTTCAACTAGTTAGAACACTGTGTTAGAATGAGAATTAAGGGAATTGATTCTGACATGACCCCACCAAATCCCAAACTTCATTTTGCTGATAGATAGCTAAGGAAAAGAGAAAAAAGATTGAATCTACATGTGTGCCAGTAAAAATTCCACTTCGAGTTTTACAGAGAGAACAATTGACATTTGGGAATGAATAGGGAATGTTGCTGAAATGCCAAGAAGTCTGCAAGATTAAATTTATACTTCTTGCAGGTGTGTAAGCAACAAAAAAGCAGATTAAAAACTCACTGCTGGCAACTCCTTTGCTCCTATCAGCAGATGGGAATATTCAATGGAAGGTCTTAGAGCAGGTAAGGTCCTAACAGCTGAGATCCAATGTTTCTATGAAGGTCTTGTTAGTTGCTGTCAAGTCGGCTCCACTTATGGTGACCTTGTGCATAACAGAACAAAATATTGCCTGATCTTGTACTATCTTCATGATTGTTGACGTGTCTGAGTCCTTTCTTGTGACTATTGTGTAATGCCTTCCAACATAGAGAGCTCATCTTTTAGAACTATTCTTGTTGTGTTTTGCCATTGAGTTGGATCTGATTCATAGTGACCCCTCCTTGGGTTTCTGAGGCAGAATCACTAAGAAAGTAGATTTCCCAACCTTCCTCCAAGGAGTGGCTGGTGGGTTTGAACCACCAGCCTTCTGGTTAGCAATCAAATGCCTTAGGCACTATGCCACAAGAGCTCCTTTTAGCACTGTATCAGACAACATTCAAAGGTAGATCACCATGCCTTTCTTTTGGAAGCTCTGCTGAATCCTGTCCACTATGGGTGACTCTGCTGGTATTTCAAATACCAGTGGCATAGCTTCCAGCATCACAGCAATATGCATGCCACCACAGTACGACAAACTGACAGATGGGTGGTGGATGAAGACCTCAGTCTTGGTGATTTTGCAAAGCCCATCTTCAAACTGGGAGTAGCATGAAGTGAAAAGGATCATAAACTTTATGAATCATTTTGTAAACTAAATTAAATTCCTTTTAATGGGCTCTTAGATCTTGTTTTGAAAATGTCTCAAGAATGTTCTAAAAACTTTCCATTTTGCAATAGTAAGCAACTGAAGAGAAGTAACAAGCCCACTTATATACAGATTGCTCTTACAATACCTTTGTGTCCCAAAACCCACATCAGAGATAACTAAATAATTGTTCAAGTGAAACATACTACAATCTCTCATGGTTAACATGATTTCTAAATAAGTAGCCAAAGGAAAGAAATAGTTGCTAAGATTTGTTGTGGAAATACTCATTGAACATCAGTAAACTTTACCAAGCAGCTATTGTGTGTTAGGCCCTGGAGGTCTACTGGGGAACAGAGTATAACCCCAACCTCAGAAGCCTTAGGAACAAGTTTGGAAAAGACACTAAATAGTTCAGTAGCAAATAAAACATAGACATAGTGTTGCCTGCTTCTTGTAATCAACCCTAACCTGTCTCTTCAGTAAAAGTTAAGGGAATAAGCATGATTAAGTAGTGATATACAAGCCATGCTATATTCAATCACTTCATATGTATGTGAAAGCTGAACAATGAATAAGGAAGACTGAAGAAGAATTGATGCCTTTGAATTATGGTGTTGGCAAAGAATATTGAAAATACCATGAACTGCCAGTAGAATGAACAAATCTATCTTTGAAGAAGTACAGCCAGATTGCTCCTGAGAAGTGAGGATGGCCAGACTTCATCTCACCTACTTGGGTCATGTTGTTCTCCAATCCCTGGAGAAGAATATCATGTTTGGTAAAGTAGAAGGTCAATAAGAAATGAGAAGACCCTCCATGAGATGGATTGCCACAGTTGCTGTAACAATGGGCTAAAACATAGCAAAGATTGTGATGATGGCACAGGACAGGGCAGTGTTTCCTTCTGCTGTACATAGGGCCACTATGAGTCAGGACTGACTTGATGGCACCTAACAACAACAAGAAGAACAGAAATGACATGGAGTCCCTGGGTGGTGCAAATGGTTAACACCCTGGGTGGTGCAAATGGTTAACACACTTGCTGCTAAATGAAATGTTGGAGGTTCAAGTCCACCCAAGACATGTTGAAAGAAAAGTTTGGCAATTTTTTTTTCACAGTTCTTTTATTATTATTATTATTGTAATTTGGGTGAAAATTTACAAAGCAAATACACTTTCCGTACAGCAGTTCACAAACACTTTGTCTCATGGCATTGACCACAATTTAGCACAATGCAACATCTCCCCTCCCACTTCCTCCCTACAGTTACCTCTTCCCTGTGTCCATCTCTCCATGCACTCCTACCTCCATAGCTGTCTCCCTGTGCCTGAGCAGCCCTTCTTTCTCTCATGCTTATTCTTTCCAAGGAGTGTATCTACCTCAGGTAAATGCTCAACTGATATGCCTGTCTATTGTTTGGCTGGAAGCCACAAGTGTGCATTCAATTACAGACCTGAAAGGCAGCTAGTTTTCAAAAATAACCATTGAAAACCCTATGGAGCACAATTCTACTGTGATGCACATTGGATCCCCATCAGTTGGAATTGACTCGACAACAATTGGTTTTTATTGGTTTTAGAAATGGCATACAGAAAATGACTTAATCTGATTTTTGCAAATAAAACTGAGGACATTGAGAGCAAAATGTTGAGTCTTAAATTTTTGATGAGAAGAGAATACAATATCTGAGTCCTTGGGAGAAGCATGTCTACAGGAAATAGCACCTATGGCAAGCACTGAAATCTCACTTCTGTCCAAACATCTGGCCCCCATTCTTTTGGATATCTTTACCATAATAATAGCTCAAAAAATACAAGGTAAGCTCATTAATTTTTTCCTTACCACATTATGGCATTACACCAAAATTACAATTGTACCTTCCTTGCTTTCAATGATCAAAATTGGTCTGTGATTTGCTCAACATCATTTTTTTCTGTTTCTTCTCTTTCTACATTTACCAGAACAAGATCATACAGTCTACCTTGACCCATGGAGGCTCTCAAATATGAAAATATATTTTTAAACTTGCTGAGTGACCTCTCATAGCTGGTGATGGAAACTAAGATAGTTAATAGAAATTGCCTGGAGGTGCCCCCATCAAATGGCACCCAGGGCACATGTCATATGTACCATACCTTATATACAACTCTGATCTTTGGTGGACCCCAATTACCAAAAATATCAAACAAGATCCAGGGATTAGAATAAACATGGGCATCTTAAAAGTTATTTGGCTTTGACAATAAAAAAGAAGGGTTAGATGTCACTGACTATAAAGAGATTTCCAAGGTAGGTTGATAAAGACATGAGAGATGCTAAGAAAAATTTAGTCTGAATCCATTTAAAATCCATAAACAAAGGGAACACTATTACTCTGGACTTTTCCACTTTATTGTGTGTAACTTTTTCTTGCTTGCTAATAGTTTCTATTTCTCCTTAAAAGAGGCCCTCAAATATCCCAGAAGAGAGCCCCAAGTAAGTGAGTATATTTGAGAGAAGATGCAGGAACTGCCCTAAGCCAGGACACATCCTTAATGCAGGGGCCAGAATCTTCAAATAAGACACCAGCTGCTGCTTTTCAGATTTACCCAGAACGGGGACACAACCACCCATACCACCCTCTCCTAGGGTAATGCACCATGCTGATTTCACCTGGATTTTCAGTAATTTGAGTGCTGTGGTGTGCTGAGCATCATTCTAGATCTTTTGCATGGTCAAAATCCCTATGCAAGAGATACTTTCTT